>NW_011888874.1:2443443-2445685 GCF_000151845.1 Pteropus vampyrus
AAAGATTTATCCTTTCAAACTTCAAAGATAAGAAATTTCATTTAATTCCCAGGTCCTTAAATGCAGAATAAGCATACTGCCTGAAAATACAACCGTGCCTTTTCCATGGAAGGGGGACCCTAAAAAATAAAATGCATGATGGGAGTCTTCAGAAATAGTTGCATGAGAATATTAAAGGCTCTGCTATTCAAAGGATTCGTTATAGAATAAAAGTTCAAGTACCAAAGGGAGTGATTTTCATATGAATGTTGGGTGTTGCTGTCACATTCAAGAGTGTCTCATCTACATTGAGAAGCGAGTCACATCAAGCAAGTCAGGGAGCCATGAGTGACAAGGTATAGAGAGGGCTGTTCGGTTAAGGGACAAACACATTACTGGACCCCTTTTCAAAGAAAACTTTGAAGATTTTGTTAGGCTTTCTTTGTGGAACTGTCACAAAATAACAATACAGTTGCAAATGAGTGGTGTTTGGTGGCCACGTCGCTGCCTTTTACAGACCAGCTGGCAATGGCTGCCCGTGATGGGAAATTAGCATCTAAGAAGGACTCGAGGCTGCTGGGCCCGAGGAGAATATTGTCGAGTGATGGACAACACCCAACATCCACACAAACCAAAAGCAAAATAAAAACTCCTGTCTGAAAAAGCCAGCAGCGAGAAAATCACCTTTCCTTCTTTCTAAATCGCAAATCCCTTTCTTCAGTGTCCAGGTCCCCAGAGTAAAAATAAACAAACCATGGGCTTCCAGTTGCCTTATACAGATTGAGACGAGTGAAGCCGGTGAAAGAGGTGGAAAAATAACACAATTCGCCATCCTTTTTCTAAACAGAAAGCAGAAAAAGGAACCAAAGTGGAAAAGCGCAGCACCCCAGGCAGAAGCACCAGCCAGAAGTCAGGAGGTCTGAGTCCTTCCTAACCAGTCCGGTGTCTACCAGGAGCTGTCTGATGAGTCTCCCAACTTCTTGAGTTTCCTCATCCTCGTCTGTCAAAGATTCATAAACGTCATGGTTCTCAAATTGTGTTCTTTGGAGTCCTAGGGTCCTATGGAGATACCTCTGAGGCAGCCACAGCAACAGAGAGCTAAGGCGAAGGGAATGGGGCCCCATGCTTTCTTTCAACCCCAAACAGTTAGGATTTGGTCCATTTTACATATCGAGGTTGGGAGTAAAGCCTTTCATTTAAAGAGTTATATTGCCAAGACAATTCACAACTAAAATGGCTTAAAGGCATTGGCCCGATATCCAATGTGATTTTTTTTAAATCTTATAATCGCGTGGTTTCTATGTGCCTCTTTGGATTATTATTGTTAGAATTCATTAACTGATAAGATGGTTAATCTCGATCCTCAAATCTGTATCTTGGGTTGTCTTATTCCTACCTAAAAGGTGAGGAGACGGAAATTCAGATAAGACAAGTACACCAAAATTACACAGCACAGTAGGTGACAGGATTCAAACTCGGGAATGTCTGACATTAAAACCATTAAGCTCGATTCTGTCCATATGATTAAAGAATAAATTTCACTGTAAAACACAACTGGTTACCTCATTATTATTGCAATTCTTTCTCCATAGAACATCGGGCTCTTCATTTGTATTCTCTAAGAGTAAACACTTACCCCGGCACCATTAAATGAATCGCCACAAGTTCTGCCCAACAAGCGAATTTGTTGGGTACAGGAAAGCCCATGACGCTGACAAAGCCTCCAGGGAAATAATGGTTGTTAAGAACTTTCAAAGCAAACAAAACTCCTAAAAGAGAAGAAAGAGCATACAAATATCAACAATCTAAATGTGGAGGTAATCAATCAACACTTGCAAAGAAAACTAGTTGAATGTGAAAATGATTATTCGATTGCATCCAATTCTTTGCTTTGAAACCTGCTCCATTCCTTATAAGTCAACCCGGCATTTGGCAGAAGGACAGTGTTCAAGGCCACCCTTCTTTTCATGTCTCTTAATACAGAAGTTCATACTGACTTTCTGCACGCTACTAAACATGTAACACACAAAACGGGGACAGAATGCCGGCCATGGTACTAAATGTCACTGAATCGTACACTTCCAAATCGTCAATTTATGTCATGCGAATTTGAACTCCATTAAAAACATAGACAAATAACGTGTGTTTTTCGAACCTCTGTGGAGAGACGTGTTGAAGGCAGGCGGATTTCCTTTCTTCTCCCACAATTAGATGCAGGAGGATGCATCTTAGAGGGAAGGCGGAAGGAGAGCGGGGAAGATGG
>NW_011888874.1:2445735-2473270 GCF_000151845.1 Pteropus vampyrus
AATGATTATTCGATTGCATCCAATTCTTTGCTTTGAAACCTGCTCCATTCCTTATAAGTCAACCCGGCATTTGGCAGAAGGACAGTGTTCAAGGCCACCCTTCTTTTCATGTCTCTTAACACAGAAGTTCATACTGACTTTCTGCACGCTACTAAACATGTAACACACAAAACGGGGACAGAATGCCGGCCATGGTACTAAATGTCACTGAATCGTACACTTCCAAATCGTTAATTTATGTCATGTGAATTTGAACTCCATTAAAAACATAGACAAATAATGTGTGTTTTTCGAACCTCTGTGGAGAGACGTGTTGAAGGCAGGCGGATTTCCTTTCTTCTCCCACAATTAGATGCAGGAGGATGCATCTTAGAGGGAAGGCGGAAGGAGAGCGGGGAAGATGGGAGGAAAGGTTAGATTTCCTTCTGTTTCAAAACTATTTCCCTCCGCCCCCCTCGCATTCTGATTTTTAAAACACCTAATTTAAACCCTGATGGCAATTTCAGTTCTATGATATATGCGTAAAAAAAAAAAGGAACTTAACTAGTGAGGGGGGAAAAGTGAGAAGCAACGCAAACACACGGTGAACGTCACGAAGAATGGATTCGAATCCCCGCTCCCCCACTTGTGAGGTGTGTATCCTGGAGCAAGTTTCCTACTTCTCTGAGTCTCAGCTTCCTCATCTACAAAACCAAGATGATGCCAGCTCCCTATGAATCTGTTATATGAATTAAATAGCGTGAGCGATATGGAATGATGGTCATGGCTTCTAAAACATGGTGAGCATGCCATGGCAGGGTGGGATGCGTTTAGTCATTAAGAGGCATATCATCTTTTTGGAGAACTCCCTATCATGAACACACCTGGGGCCTCTCCTGGACCCCACCCACACGGAGCCGATGCATATTCCAGTACCACATCTCCTACAAAACCACCTTTGAGCAGAACGTCGTCCAAATTGCCCAAGAGTAAATCATAGCAAAACCTCTGTGCCTCCTATGCTCCAATCAGCCTCCGCTCCGAAATCCAACCCCCAGCAGCCCTTAACCACTCAGAATTCCATTCCCTCACCAACTGGGGACCCACGCTTCATCAAAGGAAAGCAACCACACCTCCCGTACTGTCGCTAGGCGTGATGCCACCTTAGAAATGTGTCTGCCTTACCTGAGAAACCCACAGCACAGTTCATTCTGAAGCTGGGTTCATCCATAAATTCTGCAAAGGCCAATTCCAAGAACAGGTACACCACCCCAGTGAGCAGGGAGAACGTGGCGATGACATAGGCAAACCATTTGCTTCCTAGTCTTCTTTCCAGATTTATTCCTTTCCACAGCAGAGATACCATGTTGAAGTACAAGTGCCAATCATCCGCATGGTGAAAGGGGGAAAGCAGCAAGCGTTGCCAGTCTTTTTGCTGGAAACACTTCTCCACGCTGAGGCAGGAGCCGTACAGTGGCTTCAGAGGACTCAAGAAAAACCAGGTGTTGAGAGCCAACGCGGCCAGGGTGACGGGAGGGATATTGTTGACCCCAACGTAGCAGATTTGAGAAAAGAGCAGAAGGAGCCCAGTATTAAGTCCTCTTGTTCTCCTCTGCATGGTTAGATGTCAACCCAGTGATGGGAAAATGGGCTGTTTTAGGAATCCGGGGAGGTACACAGACAGCTGAACCTAAAACATATAAAAATGCACATGACAATCCACCAGTTAAACGGTAATACACCGGTAAGACAGACTCACTTAAAAATGAGCTTACAGTATGCATATCCCAGCTCTCATCTATCAGAAACATTTTTTCTCAGTGTCTTCCAGAGTAATGTCCCTTCCAGGACACTGGCTGATGTCCTTTCTTCGTATTACATTCTAAAATAGAAATATTATCCCAAATCCCAAGGGACCAGTTAATGGATGGTTATGCTTCCTCTGACAAATATGCCATGAAAACATGACTTGTCTTCCTTTTAAGCCAACTTGTAACCTAATAAAAACGAGACCAGTACATAAATATCTAATAATGATTTCTGCTCAGAATGTTGGTATGGACTCTTTACCCCCTTTATTCTTTCAAAAAACATTTGATTTTCATATAGTAGAGTCTGCTCCAAAGTTTTTGAATGTCAACAAGCAAGTTTTAAAGTGCAAGTATACATTATCTTCCATTCCACATTGCTAGGTACCAACTGCTGGAATACTTTATTTTCACAAAAACTTCAACTTTTAAAAGTTACCTATTCTGTGCCAAATCCAGCATTGACACACCGCCCCTGTTTTTAAGGAGCTCAATTTCTACTGAGAAGTAAACTAACAACTGCCACACAGTGTTCTAAATGCAGTGACCGAGGGAACCCAGTCCCTAGCACTGGATCCAGCCCAAGTGGTGGTGTGAGCATGGCCATCGGGTGGACTGGAGCCACTGACGGAGAAGAGTCCCAGGGCTCAGCAGTTTGCTTCTCCTGAACCTGGGCTGGCCTCGTGACTGACAGGACACAGAGGAAAAGACATTCTAAGAGTTCTGAATCTAGGCCCCCAGATGATCTGCAGGCTTCTGCTCCCTCTTGAAACCCTCCCAAACAACCACGTGGACAAGCCCAGGGTAGCCAGCCACCCTGATGGCCCTGGCCACTAGCCAGCTAATGCCCCAGAAGCAAAGCTGTGCAGGTGACCAGCAGCTGACCACAGATGTGTGAGTGAGTCCAGCTGAACCCGTGCCTGATTTGCTGACCCACAGAAAAACGAGCCAAATAAATGATACTTGACTTCACCAAGTTTTGGGGTCGTTTGTTATAAAGCAATTACTAACCAGTACAGAAAGTATCTGCTTTGGTGACGGACTGGTTTATGCTCATGAACAGAAGTAGTAAAGAAAGAGACACAGACTAAAGGTGCAAGAGATAAACAAAAGAATCAAGTCCTTAAAGGGAAGAGCCTTGTCCTTCATAACATGACATGTCTGTCGTAACACCAACGTCAGGTGCAGATATGAGTCAGCAGACAGACAAGGAGACGGGGTGCTGAAAGGGTGCTCATCTAGTGGTTCAATTTTCTCTGTGGAGTTTTCTTGGCTTCTGCCCAAACGGGTAACTCTCTGGTTCCCCAAAGATAAAATGCCCATTCAGACGGCACGCTGAAAAGTGCACGGGCTCTCGGGTAGAAAGGGGCAGGATTCTCCCACTTGCTAGCCCTGCGACTTAGGGCAAATTACTTAAAACTCTCTGAACTCCAATTACTTCACTGTAAATCAGGCATAATACCTTCTTCCCAGGATAACTGTAATATGTCTGGGACGAGGTGGGTGTTGAATAGATGGCAGCGACTTTTTTCATGACTATAAGGAAACCTCACTTATGTGCAAAAGGCTCTGCTGATAGTAGCATCCTAATAAGGCTCAAACGTACTCCCCATTCCCCCATATGAATAACCCCAAAAGAAATGCCCAAGGAGAAACTTATGTGTGTGTATGTGTGTATCTCCCCATTACCAGAACAACCCAGGTTCCTTTATTGTCATGGGCTTATTATTATAGCTCTGTAGCAGTCTCTGTAGAGAATTTAATGAAAGTTCAACGGAAAAGCTCCTCTACTTTTCACATTGGCCTTGAACATAATCTTCTTTAGCTACTGTAACTTTCTTGCGATTCTCCGAAATAATTATATCTATCGAACACCGTAACCTGAAATAGGATCAATGGAAAAACACGGCCTTGATCAGTAAGTAATCAGCTTACAAGAAATCGCAGATAAACCCTTCAGTATCGGTACAAACGATGTCCTGTGGAGGCCAGGCTATGGACGGCGGGAAAGCAAAACTAATTATTGCTTAAGAAAAGTTCCCCCTCGGCCAGAATCATAAGTGATGAAAAGCACAAACAGAAAGGGAGTGGCGTTTCCCCCACCATTTTTCACACTACGACCAGGCTCACGTTACACCTGCTTTATTGCTGCCCGAATCCGAAGGTCCCTTTCCGTTCGCCTCCCTCCCGGACTCTCAGTGCATCTCCCCACTGTGGACCCCGCTCCTGCTCTCCCGGGACACCGCGCTTTCCCATGACGTCACCCTCCTCCCAGCCCCCTCTTCTCTGCTTTTCACTTTTCATCTGTCCTTATTCTCTTTTTCACACACTCGTGGAACTTCACCTTCATGGTTTCTGTAATTCTTTTTATCAGGATGGTTCCTAAAGTTATGTTCTTCAGCTGAGATTCCTCAGTAGGTTTCAGGGACATCGTCTTACAGGAAGTACACAGTCTGCCTGATCTCTAGGTTTCTGAAAACTGAATTGTCCCGCCCTCACAGAATGACCACTGGGCCGTTCCTTCTACGACTCATTTATTTAATAAACAGCAAGTGCCAGATGCATACCAGTCCCTGTGCCAAGAACTAGAGGTACAGCAAAGAACAAAGCACTTACAATCCCAGCACCTAAAAGGCCCATTTCTACTTGGGGAAGGAAATGAAAATACTAGCTGCAGAAAATCGAAAAGATGAATAAAATGAGGTGGTTTATATTCTCAACATATGTATTCTTCATGTGAAGGCAGATACAACCACAGTCAATGGGACGAGTGCACAATATATGTGGGCTCCGCTTTTGTAGAGGCCACTAGAGTACTGGCAGAGATAGAATGCAAGTTTGAGTTTTAAGTAGCAAAGATAAATTGCCATTGTTTCATACTGGCTCCACCTACAGCCCAGTTTCCTTCCTAGTAGGTTATCAAGTTGGCCACCCAAGGTGAGGGATGCAGCGTGTAACAGGGTAATGGAAAATCCAACTGGTCCACGTGAAGATCAAATCTGTAACTTGACCTTGTGGGCCAGGCAGGCGCAGTTCCAGGAACACCAAGGACAAAGACGACAGATGACAACAAGGGAGCACTGACTGTAACATGAATACTGTCCTGCCCATTAGATGCAGAGACATTTTTAAAGTGCTGAGTTGTATGAGAGATTATAAAGGCATGATCAATAACAGCGACTTATCTATGAGCTGGAAACCAGTACGAAGTGTTTGGTGGTGGAAGCGATTTATTCAGTCCAATTTGTACCCAGGTCATAAACCCATGACCACAGCTCCAGGAAGAGCAGGCTAGTCCCTGCAGACCCGCCTCATAAACACATCCTCCCCCACACGCAACGTGCCCCGGACAACACTGACCATCCGGCCCTTCCGATTCTGCTCCTCCCCCATGTTCCCCATCTCAGGTACCCAGTTGTTCAAGCCAGAGATGTCAAAAACATCCTTGATACGTCCTTGGCCCTCATTACCCCGCTGTCCCCAAATCCCACCCACAACGCTTTGTTAATTCTTCCATGCAGCTCGTTATTGATTTACTTCCAACTATAGGGCCACTACCCTAGTCTAAGTCACCGTCATTATTTGCCTGGATTACAACAAACTCCCTAACTGCATTCTCTGCTTCTCCTCTTATGCCCACCAACCACTGTCCACAGAATAATACTTGTAAAACTACAGCTGGATTCCCTTGCAGTAAGCCTTCAATGGCTTATCATTGCAGTTGGAATAAAGTCCATACCCTTCACCATAACCACACGCTTGTGATTACCAGCGCCCTGCCTGCCTCTCTGGTCTCGTCTCACACTGGTCTCTCCCTCGGTCACTATGTCCCAGCTACACAGGTGCTCCCACACCAGGAGCTCCGGCACAAACGGCACAGGGCAGATTTACCTTATCTGTTTAGATCACCAATGAATACCCAGAGCCTAGCACAGTGACTGGCATGTAGTCAGTACTTAATGAGTAATTTGCCCAATGACTCAAGATTAGTATTTTTTAAATATATCTACATTATACAATAAATGGGACTAACTGAAAAGGTCGGAATCCCTGAGATGTTCATTTCTAAGTATTTATCCTACAATTTTAGCAACCTTCCCCACAGTACTAAGTATCCCACTTACTGTTTTTAGTTCCAAAACAGTATTTATAACATTTATCTCAACTTTACAGAAATAAACTTCTGATCCATTTAAAATGTATGATTAGGCTGCTTTGCCAGAACTATTCGATTTTAAAAAATGGCATTTTAATTATGTAGTTATCCACACCAGACAGCTCTATATCAAGGTTGTGACAGAGAGAAATGGGAAGACTTCTTAAAATATTGATAGGAAAATTAGCCGTATTTACCTTTAATGAGAAATTAAAAATTAAATAGATATGTAATAAGAAAAACTAAGTGGCCAGAACAAACAAAAGAATCTGAATTTATAACTTGAGAAACCAATGTGTCTCAAGGGGGAGAGAAAGGAGTTTTATAAAGAGGAAAAAGAAATTAATTATGGTGATTTTCAATTCTACCTACAAAGTAGGAAATACTTCATCATTATCATTTACCAAGGAGGTACATATCTCAACTTTCGGTTTAAATGTTCAAGAAGAATTCAGAGCATTACATTGCAAGAATATACTAGTTATAAATCATCTTACCAATCTGGCATCTGATAATAACCAAATTAATTTCACAAGAAAGAAACTAGTCTTAATGGGAGTAATCAAAAGCTATTCTGAAAACAGCCTTCTATGTCACTAAAAGTGCAACAAATCTTACAATTATTCACTGAGATTTTTTTGATTGTGTCAAGCTTTTCTTTAAAACTCAACTAAAGGTTTGTTGCTACATATTTGAGATAAATTAATGCTATTATTAATGTCATTATTACTATTTTTATGCCTTTGGTAAATTTCATTTAAGTTCCATATATTTTAAACATATTCTCTAAAAATTCATAGGAGAAAGTGCAGGTTTGTCCAAGTCTTTTAGCAAGTATTTGTCAACTATCTGTCACTCAGGCTCAGACTTTGCTAATACCTGACTTTCCAGATGCTCAAACTTTTTTTTTTAATTGAGACATAATTCATATACCCTAAAATTCACTCTAGATCTTAAAGTGTAAAGTTTGGTGGTTCTAAGTATAGTCACTACATGGTGAAATTCTCACCATTCTCTAATTCCAGAACATTTTCATTACACCAAAATGAAACCTGTTCTGAACATTTCATATAAACAGAATCATACAACATGTGGCCTTTTGTGTCTGGTTTCTTTCACTTAGTATGTTTTCAAGATTCATCTATGTTGCAGGAAGTATTACTAGTTCCTTTTTTATGGCAGAATAATACATCATTACATAGAGAGACAGACACTATATCTGTTCATTCATTATTTGATGGACAGCTGTGCTGTTTCCACATTTTGTCTATAATGAATAATGCTCATACGAACACTTAGGATTTGTTTTGCAGGAACTTATGTTGTTTTCAGTTCTCTTAGGCATATACCTAGAGTAGAATTGCTGAGTCATACGATAACTCTATGCTTTACTTTCTGAGGAACTGTCCAACTGTTTTCCAAATTTCTGTACCATTTTACATTCCCTCTGGCAGTGTGTGAGGGTTCCGATTTCTCCACATCCTCGGTGTGTGTTTTTATGCAGTTTTTTTTTTTTATAACCACCCTTGTAGGTATGAAGTGGTATTGATTCACATTTCCCCAGTGACTACTGATGAGCAAATGCTTACATTTTCATTGCTTAAAACGTAACATAAACACACATAGTCACAGGTACACATTAACATACAGACAAGCACTCACCCGTGCCCGCTCATGTGCGGGTGGGCTCCCTCCCCGCAACCCTTCTCCCTCCCTCTCTCCCTCCCTCCTCCCTCCTCCCTGCTCCCTCCTCTCTCTCTCTCTCTCTCTCAAAAACAGTTTAACAAGCTCAGGTGAAAAACGGCTTCAGAAAGATGAAACTACAAAGAGATCATCTTGGTTAAACTGCAAAGATTTAGCACTACTGTCCCTCCTGAGATGCGATGTGTTCGGTGAATGAAAATGCGCATCAATTGCAGGGGCGGGGCTTAGGCCAACACATGCAACTATGCACGCTGCAAAATCGTGTCTTTTTTTTTGAAAAAACAGAGGGTTACTGTACTTTATTGCTTCAAACAAAGCAAATATGCTATAGAAGTAGCAGACTGCTTATGCTAAACATAAAAACTTCCTCTGCTTTTTAAAATGACAAGAGCTGGACGACAAATTAGTGCATCATAAATACCACGTTAACTCAGTTATAATGTACACAAAACGCTAGACGTATTTTTCTCTCTTATTCCGTTTTCGTAGTCTACTCTCTCTAGGAATGAACTGAACTGGACCATTTCTTCTCTCTCCTTCAACTTACTCAAGAATCTCATCATTCGTGGATTTTCTAATCCAAACATAAGAAATTATTTTCTCTGCTTATTACAATAGGGCCGATATTTCAGAACTTTTTGGTTCGGCACAATAATAATAAAATTCTCTGTTCATACAATAAAACTTCTTAGCATAATTTTATTTTTCCTAAAAGGTAGTCGCTTCCGTAGGTCCCAAGAGAACCCAATTACAAAATGCAGATTTTCGAGATAATTTTTGAAAATAAAAAAACGATATAGTATAATATTTGCATTTACTGAAAAATAAGAATGAAGACTTGCAAAGTAATTTGTTTCCTCTTTTCAAATACACGACTGCATTTCAAAATGTTTACGAAGCTTATGTGCAATACGCATAGTTGTTATACATACAGTTGTATATATGACGTAAATTATGCTTTCAAAACTTAGTATTTAAATATTAAATGCAATAGCAGATGGCATAGCTTCACATCATTACACCACGTTCAATTCATCACGATGCATCAGCTACCGGTATTGATTAGTAAATGGGGGTATGGTGTGGGATCTTACCCACACCAGAGTATCATAATCATTTAATGATAAGCTGACCATAAATGACAATTTTTCCTGGCCATCTAAATCTGTTAAATGGCTACATTATTGATAAAATCAAAGAGAATCAGAGTAGGGCTCTCTATTTTCTTATTCACATTAAAGTCAGGGAAACACAAAGAAATGAAGACAATCGCATGAAAACTGACTTCATGAATAAAAAATGAAAATGAATCAAATTATATTAAGAAAGTAATGGAAATCTAGTCTTCATGAATATCGTGACACTCTCAGTAATTATATTCCAGTATCTATTCCTGGAAATATCTACAACTTAGACTCTGCTCCAGAAGAAACTGGGAATTGAGATCATTTTCCGCTTTTGAGGGCTGCAGAGACCTCCATTTGTACGATGCTTCTCCAAACTCCTATACTTCATCATTATAACCACACGGGCCAGTGTCTCATCCGGCCTGCTGCAACCGTCAGATTGTCTCCCTATGGCCAACTGGCTAAATCTTTCCGATTTTAAGCTACTAGACCTAGAGTTTTTAATACACAAGAGCTCCTTCTTCCTTTTTCCCCTCCTACACCACCTTCCCAAACGAAAATAAACAAAAACTTTTCCTGACCTCAGGGACAACGTCCAGCTGTCTTTTACAACAGCCTTGAGTATCAGTGCCATCCATGTGGGAGGCAGAAACACTGACCTCTGGTGAGCTTGGACTTAACACTACTAAAACAACAGAAGAAGTACAAGAATATTCCAGGCAAGTAAGCAACCATGAGAAAGGACATAAGTTATGTGGTGACAGACCCCAGCAAAGATCATGCCCGATTACCAGTCTTCCCCCAATCCACTTATATAATGCCTGACCTGATTTGCTTTAAATTCAATCTTATGTTACCCCCTGCCCCCAACTCATCATGCTTTCTCACCTATAACAGCTTTCTGTACTTCATCGCCATACGACTGAATAATGTCACGGTCATGAGAATGGACTATGAAGCCAAAGGGCCTGGGTTCGAATCCTGGCTCAGTTGCTTGGAATTGTATGACCCTGGGCAAGTTCTCAATTAATGTATGCCTAAGTATCCTCATTTATAAAACAGATGCTAAATCATAATACTAGCTTCATGGGGCTGATGAGTCAATATACATAAAACGTATAGAATACCTGAAGCATAATTGGTACTATTTAAGTATTAGCTGATATTAAATCTGATTAACTTCAGGCATTTCGGCCTAGGATTCAAGGTCTGATAATATTTATGTACCTTCCTCAATAGTAACTAATATTTATGCAATTATTAACAATTTACAAAGGCGCTACGTGTAATTTGTTTCACGTCATTCTCACAATCCTGTGAAGACCAAATTAGTTCTGTGTTATCTGTACCTGGTCTACACTGCACTTGCCAAGAAAATCACTTACCTGTCCTGCCGCCCACCCTGAAGCCTGCTCTGTAGCGTTGCCCACGCGACAAGCAGCTCAATGGAGCTTCTGTCCTGGAGACTGTCTGTGGATGTTCAAATTTCAGCCCTCAGCTTTCTCTGTCCAAGGTGCTTAATAAGTTTGGGCCTCTCCACAGAAGGGCGGCCACACGGGGGCGCTCTCATCTCCAGAGGTCACCAAAGTGACTGACACACATCCCATAGCTTGTATTTTAAGTCTGACCATTCCAAATATAACTACCCATTTAGTGAAAATCCTTGCATGAGTTTTGGTGTGAAACCACAAAAAAGCGACGGAAATCCCATTTTTCCTAGATAGATAAAGAAACCAAGATGACAATGATCGTAAAGTGGATGATTAGGGCTCAAATGCAGCGATTGCCACCAGGCCAGAGGGTGCTGCTTACCTGTCGAGCCCTTTAACCTGCTCTCACAGCTGCCACCCTGGCTGCTACTGTCCATACTGCCCCGGCCGTCCTGTCTGTCCATCACTCAAGAAAGCCAAGGTCTGCACTTCCACGGCATATAACAAATGCCCCCCAAATCTGTAAGTGGTTAAATAAAGATCCTTTGAAATTCCAAGCTGTGATCTAGAAGCAGTCTAGAATAGTTCTAAGTTCTGCTTCATAGTCAGTATCTTCTAACTTAAGACACCAGTCTAGGAATCCCTAAACGAGAGTGTGAGATTTTTCTTTCTTGGAGGGTGTGAGAGAATTTTTTTAAGCACTAAAACGAACTAAAATAATGTTTCAATTTTAGTTCAACCTCTACTTGTATTACAGGGTGGAAAATTAAATTAGAACTAATCTGAGTAATAATAAGTGAGGGAAAAAAGTGATTAAAAGTGTAAAGATTTCAATACTTACCATTCAGCAAAGGACTTCCTTTCACAAGAAATAAAAGCTTACCAAAGAGAAAAGAGAGAGCAAGACACTTTAAGTTAGATACTGCTTTTGGCAATAATGAAACTCACTGAAATATAATGTCTGTTTTAGAAAAAAATATATATTACGGGGGAGAATTACACTTTTAAGACTTAAAAATAAGTAAACAGATATCGTAAAGTAAAATTCCCAGAAAACAAACCAATGTGAAGAAATTCTGGGACGGAAACAGTAAAGTTGCTAGGGGCAGAGAGTATGCCAGCAACTTTGGGGAAAACGGGTAAGACTTGTGTAGTCCAAAAATATGCAGACAGCATCTACGGGAGAGAGGGGTAAGGCTTCACAACCCATCTTCCCCAAAATACCCTATTAACATGCTCTCTAATTAAAAACAGTGTGCTTGCTATGCAAGCACAGCTTCGAGGCAAGTCCCCTGGCCACTTGACCCTAACTCTGCACCCCACTTCCAACTAGATTTCTACTTCTGAGCCCCTTAAGTACAAAAATTCTAGAGCCACCAGAATTTCTGGAGCGATTGTATGCAGGCATTTTAATAAAATTTATTTTATACGCACAAAAATTACTGAAGCAAAACTAGAGTGGTAGCTATGAAAAAACTTTTAATATGGGGAAATGGTTTCAAATGACACAATCACCTGTTCTAAGCCACGGAAATACCTGCCCAAGGCAGTAAATGGAATCACCAAAAGAAACTGTCAAGTCAGGCTTTGATAATCAGTTAGTTCTATCCTATGAAGTCTAACAATATTCCAGAAGTGGTAAGATTGATTGAGTGCTGCTGGGAAAAGATCAATTTCAACTACGAGGGAATGTGGCACCGGACAAAGTAGATGGGGTTAGACAGAGACTTCAGCTTCCGCCCTGCCCTGCAACTGAGGAGGAGGAAAGGAAGGCGTAAGAACTAAAAAGATAAAACAAGAAAACAAAAAGCCACCAACTACCACAACTGAAATCAAGTTTTGCTGCTCCACTGAGGACCGGCTGCTAAGGATGAAAAGCCTAAAGAATAACTGGTTTCAGGAGAAGGCAAAGGACTCAGGAAGGGATGGCAGATTTAGGAGATGCTCTAAACTGGTTTCAACGACAACGGGGTGCGTGTGTCAGTTTAAGGTCAACTGAATTACGTAAAGGAAATGAAGATCCACAATTCATTCGTTCCAAGGGACTAGGCATTTTGCCGAAGAGAAAGGAAAAGACGAGTCTGCGGCAGTCGTGAGCTATCTGCTGGGGGTTCCTGGCAATTCGAAACTTTAGGTAAAAAGAACAGAAGATTAAAATGAATTGGACAGACTATTCCCCAGTGAGACAGCTCTTTCTCCGCTGCCTCTGCCAGCTGTCCTGGTTCTGTTCCTAGCTTTCGGGTCCTGAATGTCCAAGATCATCAAACTTTTGAACGGTCCATTTCTTTAGATTGAGTTGCATCAAGTTCCTTCGTAGCACAGGAAGCTCCAAAAGGTAAAGTCTAGTCTTAGGATTGCAATGTTCTCCCCAAACACAGACTGAGGCATAGATAGAGAAACAGACTCAGAGATGCACAGACAGACGGAGAGAAAGAAATCTATCAATTCTGCCTGGTGGAAGAAAAGTTTAACTTCATTCTAACTTAGAAGAGGCTAAATTCTTACAAGGGTCACCAATGTGATCGGCCAACAAAATAACATACTGACCACATACCATTGGTGGGACAAAGCTACTAGGCTCAGGGGAAAAAAAGGCCAAACTACACACGACTGTTCCTTGTTTCAGAGTTTAGAAGTTGCTTTGACTATTCCTTGCACATAATTAGAGAGGCAGCAATGCTAAATCTCCATCGGGTGAAATGGAAGTACCCCAGGTTACCTTCTAGGCCACCAGAAAAGTGACAGAAGATTCTGCAGTAAATAGGAGTCCTTTTATGCACACACATACTTTTATTCATTTGCTAGGTGGCTTTCGAGCATTCTCACTGGCATCGGAAAAATCATGCATGGCACAGGGCCTCTTAGTCACCTGGCCTTGGATTTCTCAGGGATAAAAACACAAGGAAAGGGGGACAGTGTAAAGGTCCCCTCCCCCACACTCCTCCCAGAGTCACGCACATCCACGAGCAAGTCCAGGCTGGTGGCACCTTACCAGGGTGGCCGGGCCTTGCTCCTCTCTGCACCTCCCTAACTTTGGGAAAACACTTAAGTATGAAAATCCAGATTAGGTGGGGACATTTCAATTTCATAAATCCAACCCAAGCAGCAGCTAACAGAAAAAAAAACAAAAAAACAAAAAAAAAAACCTTTGCGTGGCTTTGTTGGCAGAACAGGAGACCTTGCTAAAAGGTTCCCTTGAAGGCCCAGTAATTAAATTTAAAACACAGAGTACTCAGCCTTATTTCCTAGTACTCTCCCATGGCTTCTCTCCCAATCAGACAGCGTTTGCCTCTGGGTATCTGCTTGGTGCCAAGGGGTTGGTCAAGGTGGCTGACATGAATGAGACCACCCAGCTGTTCTGTTCATGAGCGTGTTACTTAGGCAAATTCATCAAGCCATGTCTCAGCTTCTCCATCTGTAAAATGAATTGGTATGAGGATTCGTTTGTTTATTTATTTATTTTGGGCAAGGCAAGCCTTGGTTGACTTCACAGATTGCAAGGACCTTGTCAGCTTACAATCCCTTATTTTTATTTTTTTAATGCCTACAGCACCTGGTGTTCCTTGGTGGTCTCCCATTCAAGTACTAACCAGGCCTAGCCCTGCTTAGCTTCCAAGATCAGACGGGATTGAGCTTGAGGATTCGTTTAGCATACTCTTGATAACTGTAACTATTTGTTGTTGTTATCACGCAACACTGTTACAGGCTGGGATCCTCCCAGAAGCAGACTCCAAGACAAGAGTTTCTGTGCAAGTATTTATTTGGGAGGCAACAAATACCCTGGTACCGTTGTGGAGAAGCAAGACAGGGCAGGCGAGGCTGCCGGAAATGTGTGCACTTTCAAGCGAGTCATCCCAACGAGTGGCTAGAGCTTAACCCCACTGGTTACCTGGGAGTTCGTATAGTTATGCCTCAGCGCTATCTCCCGAAGACTAGGGGCCTGCCTTAAAGCCCCATCACTTGTGGCTTGCCATAGCAGGCAAAGCAGGTGTCAGGGGCCAAAGAAAGCATTCGGGCAAAGAACTGCAGGTACTGGAGGCAACAAGTCTGACCCCAGACATTTCCTCCCACTCCTCCCAACCCAGTATATTCTTCCCTGACCTGCATACGCCCAGCTCGGGTCCTGCTGGTTCCCTGACGATGTCGACGCTTACTTATCTCCCACAATGCTTTCCACACATGTGGTCCACCAGCGCCAAGACGGTGTCACCAGAGGCCTGATATCATCTTTACCAAACTGCCTTAGTTTCTTGCTATGTCGAATGGAGCAGTAATAGTAGCTAAACTAGATCCTAGAATCCTTATAAAGATTAAATGGACTTACGGCATCAAAGTGCTTAGAATAATGCCAAGCACACAACAAACACTCATTAAATTTTAGTTAAACACTCATTAAATGACTTAAACAGAAATACTCATCTGCTACCGTTTCAGTTTCTCTAAAATAGTGGTCAAAGAGCCAAATCCCTGGCTAACATCTCTCTCTCTCTCTCTCTCTCTCTCTCTCTCACACACACACACACACACACACACACACACAGTTCATCCTTGGTAGTAGGCCATGTGCCATTATCCCATTCGATATTCCAAACCTTACGAACCAGGTATCATTTCCCCATTTTATAGATGAGCAGGGATTTTCACAAAGACAATCTGGCTCCAGTGTCCTTACTGTTAAAAAGTTGCTAGTCAGGTTTGTCTGCAGAAAAGTTGAGAGTTTTTAACGCTCGTTTACACTCAGACTCCAGCAATTCATCAAAATTACCATGGAAATATTCCTACTGGTTACTGCTCGGTAGCTTCAGTTCCTTAAGGTAAGCTGATTGTAGGGTAGAGGACACGTCACCCCAAAATATGCCACTTGGCATAAGGATTATTTTGAGCTGGAGGCCACCGAGAAGATGCAGATGCCCTCCCCTATTTGCCTAAAAACAGGACACTTTGCGAAGATGTCCCCCCCACCACCACCACCACCAGAAAGATGAGCTTAATCACCAGGGACAACCTCAGATCTGGCACCAGAGGAAGCTACATAAACTTTACTAACCAGCCCTTATCTTCCATTTGATCTCTCACATATTTGCCTTCCTATTATCTGCTGCCCTAGAAACTGAGTCCTTTCCTTTCTCTGGTCACTTCTCAAAAAACTTATTGTTCTTTTGTTAAGATGCTACACAAGTCCAGATCCTAACCATTCGTTTGAATTGCACATCTCTGGGTACTCCCACTTGTATGAGTGACACACACGCTAATAAACTTGCTTCTCTCTTGTTAATGTCTTTTGTCAGTCCTGTTTACAGGGCCCCAGAAGTATAGAAGGAAAACGAATTTCTTCCTCTCTTACATGAACTTGACTGTGATTCTCAACGTGAGCCTGTCTCTCTAGATTTCGGGGTGGCAGTCTGCCCTGTGACCTCAATTCTCTGATGGACCTAAAGAAAAGTCGTTGATTTTCAGTTTGTTCAGGCTTTTTTGCTGTGAGGACAGGGGAATGACTTCCAAGCTATGCTCGCCTGAGCTGAAACAGGAAGTGATTCCCAGTCTTTTAATAACAGATTCAACAGTTCAATCACCGAAAGAATTAGGAAGGACATTAAGAAAGGTCCACTGGCGAATTCCATCGAACATACCAAAATGTGTATGCATTCTGAAACTATTTCAGATGCAGAAAATCTCACTACCTAAGACTTTTACTCTGTCAGTTGGGATTGTTTCTTTGACACAATTCAATTTGTAGATCTGTAAGAGAGTAGTGCAAAGTATCTCGCTTCTTTTGGTAATCGTTATTACACAGTCACAGCTTAAGAATCAACAGAAAATCAGTTTTCAAAATCAAGTTAAAAACAAAGAAGTAACAATAATGCAAATATAACTTTTCGCATTTGGAATATACAAATAGAAAAGCTAAGGAATGAAAGCCCCCACGCTTTCTCCGACTTTGTCCCACCGGGTCCTAGCATCTGGAAAGGATTCTGGAAAGGTGGGAGATTGGGGGGGCGGGGTATGTGTGTGAAATGTGCCCTGCTTGGCATTTTATCACCCACCCACCCCCCAGACCCTATACTGCAAAGTAAACTTTAATGTGAGAGAGAAGCCAGAGAGGAAAAACGTTTTTTCTACCTTTTAAAAATGACTGGCATAAAGGATCACTATCTCAACTATTAGCCCTGTGTTTTGCCAAATCTCCAAATGTTGCATGGTCAGATCACGTCATTTCGCCTTTGAAAAATGACTTTTGCAGAAATGCACCCGCATATTATTAGAGGCCCTGACACAGGTCTCACCCAAAGGACTGCCTCCCATTGAAGCTAAAACACACACACACACACACACACACACACACACACACACACACACACACACACACACACACACACCTTAATTTCACCTAGTAACCTGATATGTTTTCTTCAACCTCGAGATACTCAGCTATTTGGTTGCTTTTTTCCCCTTTTACTACTAAGTCGTGTCCTATGTCATCTACAACTGACACTTTTTGGAAATGGACAAATAATGTGGAAATAGGTGCCAATACAGAAACGTTAAGTCAATCCAATTCAGAGAATGCTTTAGGTAAGCTTCCTCACCTGCACCAGGCTTTGAAAAACAAAAAGTGGATAAAAGAAAGGTGTTTTAAAGAGAGGGAAGCCCCGTGCACATGCTGTTAGCAGAGAAACATGAAATATAGGAAAGTATAAGCTTATTAGTCCCATTAGTTCTGCTACAAATTTGTTCAAATATAATTAATATATCAGGGAACGATTTGAACATAATGCAAATCTCGCATTCGATTATGCGTAAATTCATCAGCAAGCACCAGGTGAATGCAGAAAACTGCAGCCAGCTGGAGCAAGTTGCGTGGAAAAGCACAAAATGTACACATTTGCACACCTCAAACCAGCTACCTCAGTTCGCAGCCTACTGAGTTACATCCACTCACATCTGCAGTATGATTTGCCATCCAACTCTGGATAACCCTCCTTCCTCCGCTGACAATAATTCACATGCTGCAATCCTTCCGACAACCACTTTCACAAGCAAAATCTAGGACTTTTTGAAGGTAAAGTGCCATATTTATCATAGTACTTATGTATTTTTTAATCATTTAACGTGTAAAACTGTGCTATCATTAAGTTCCTTTTTTTAAAAAAAATATACCACTGACAAAGATTTTTCATGTTTTGCTAACACCATTTGCGCCTTAAGCTCTGTGGTTTTCAGTGCATGATTTTGCATAGAATGGTGATTTTAGGAGTGGCTGTGTCACATTCTAGCAGAGCTGACTATGCCACTGGTATAAAGTGTGTAGGAGGGAAGGCAACCTGCATCTAGGAACTGCTGCTTGTTAGCCATTATTATTCCACTCATGTTTTATTCTTGTAATCTCATTCTTTAACAAAACTCTGCAAAGTTACTCTCATCGCTCAAATATCAAAAATACCACATGCTCTCAACTTTCTCAAACAAATTAGAATAAGAGGGGACAAACCGTTTCTCAACCTCTCAAATATGGTTCCTACTTTTATGTCTTCTCTACCAAAAGTTGTTTTAACTTCCTTCACGTGGAACTTAAAAAACAAGATTCATTTAATGTGGGGCATTTGTTTACTTGACTATATATCCCAAATGTGCCAAGGTTTCATGTCTAATTGTAATTATTCAATGACACAGACAACATTTGTGTTTGGCCAGGTGCTTTTAGTAAGAGAATCCAGTATAATGTTTAGGTAGAGTATACCAATTTCATCAAAGTAGTAAAGGAAGAGTAAAATAAGAACCCAAGATCAGATGCTCTGACAATACATGCAGCTCAGTGAACAAAGTGCATTTACATGCATTGTGCATGTTTCACTTCAAGACAGAATACAAGGTCAGACCACTGTCAGTTACAATAAGCTTCTAAACTTCTGGTCAATTACCTGGTTAATGATAAAAGACAAGGCTATGACATCATTACAGCTATAATTAATTTACACAGATCGGCTTCCTGTTAATCAAATACATCTTTAAAAGCATTTAATTATTTTTCACCTAGAAAGCAACACTCAGCTTTGTTAAGTGAAAAGCAATCTTGCGGAATTCAACATGAAAGGCTGTCAGGCTGCTTGCTCTAAGACATAAAGGACAAAAAGCTTCCCAGAGCACACTGCTGCAGTACAGGAGCTGTTGCCCCATTCCAGCAAACAGAAGCACGAGATGATGGATAACATAGGACATTTGAACCGTTTCCAAACACAAAGTTGTCAGGCAACTGGGGTAAATAGATAGGGTCTGGGAAAAGAAATGTCCCAATGCTCTTTGTCTAAAGGATACACAGGGCTAGCAACGTTAACGTATGAGGTAGAGGACGGTGGTGAGGGCATAGTCTTTGGTTAGATCTCTATAATACACCGTCTTTGTGACCTTAGGAAAGTCATTTCACTGCCATTTGTCACTTGTAAAAGGAAATAATGTAGGCTCATTTGGTGTTATGAGAATTAAATGAGATTATATTGAGATTATATATATAAATATAAACTGGGAAATCCATATAAATAAACTCAGGCTCAACAATAAATTTTAAAATAGCTTCAAAGTATTTTTATAACTTAGTAACCAATTAACATTTTTCTGGGATTTCTATGACCCTACATCCTTAAACTGCATCATGTGATTCAATTACACATATCTTTTTTTCAAAAATATGATGGGATATGTGAAAAGTAGAAATTCTTTCAATTAAAATAAATTTTATAATAAAATCTCAAACCAGAGTTTCTGTCAAGATCTTTAAATTTGAGAATTTAATGAGCCACCATTTTAGTAAAAAAAAAATCTGGATATGTCAGATGGCAAAATTTTTATTTTTCTCTCCTTTTTTGAAGTGTTACAGTCTTAACAGAAATGATTAGATTATCTTTATACATGCAAAATGAAACCACTGGATTTTGTGTATAACCTTGACTTTCGCTCCGCAGCGAGATGAGTTAGTGCCAACTCCCATTCTGATCCATCACCACTTATGATCCCCAGTATCAATCATGAGCCGATCCTTCCCTCACAGACTACAAGTTTTAGTGTAATGAGGGCTCATTAAAGTTCTCCGACTGACAGCCCTTCAGACGTCGGTCCTTAAACCAGGAGGCACGAGGGGAGCGGCGAAGGCAGCATCCAACCGTCACCCCCTCAGTGGATTCAAGGAATTCCACTCCCGCGTTCGGGCCATGCCAGACTTGTCCACCTAAAATCAATAAAAAAGTGATAGCCGCCCCCTCCCCATTCAATCTGTGTAAGGATTGTCAGCGAATTATTTACGTAACTGATGTCTACCCAGCATAAGAACTAGTCGAGAGCGGGGAAAGCACACCAGACTTCAGAGAGGTTGTCTATGTTCCCAGAAAGCACAAAGGATGTCCCCTGCTACGTGGTGGGGGCAGCTTGGGGCTTTTTGCCTGCCCAGCATCAGTACCTCACTCTTTCAGTGACAGAACTCCACCTCCCACCCCACTGCATGTGGCCCTGGGAGACCAGCAGTCAGGGTGCCGGTGACCACAGCCACAATGATGACTCTCTCCCTGTAATTGAAACATGTGGCGACACTAAGACCAACAACTGAAGCCAACATTCAGAGAATTAATATTCAGAGCATTAAATTTTCCAAACCTTGAGAGCTCACCTAGGTGCTGTCCTTTACCAAGACCTGGTGATCTGGTTTTTCCGTCGCTTCTTGTTCTTGAATAAGTTACCTAGATAACCTAGTTAATGCAGTTTCTGTTGTTTGTAGTCAAAGAGCCCCACCCAGAATACTAAAGTGCTTAGTAAGCAGAACCAGTTTACTTCAGGATCGCCAGCTCTCATTCTGAGTACAACACTGTAGCTCACAAGGGACCCAAAACGTGGAGGGGCAGGTGTGCTACAGGCATGCTATTCTTAAATATTCCTAAAAAGACTGCACAGAGCCAAGGATGTGCGGGCAAGATTAACTTCTGCATACCTAAGACAAAGTCCTCTCGGAGTCACATACTTAGTGTGTAAACTTGGACACTGGATGAAGAATGCGATTTCAAAAGGAAAACTGATAGTCTAAAATCTGTCTTCTATTTATACAAGTTTATGTTTTTAAAGAAACTTCTAATGATTGAAGTGATTTTCAAAACATTGTACTCTGCCTTTTTTCTTCATTGAAAATGGACTAGTCTAAACATTTAATGTCATCACTTGATGAAAACTTCTCACTAGAACTTTCAGACAATGAATCAATTAAATTCATCCACTCAAAAAAAGTAAGAAAAAAAGAGAAAAAAAAAATGAATAAGAGCCTCTTTGATCTTACAGCCTTTGGGAAGGAGCATGGAGGTATCCTGCATGCTTTTCTGCAGAAAGATTTACCTCTTCACTTTTCACTATCATGCAAGTCATTAACAGACATAAATCATCACGTTTCTCTAGTCATGAGCCCAGAGGAAAAAACCAATGAATGTGAAACTATAGCAATAAAAGCATTAAGCATATAATTTTATATCTCACTGTCTATATTCCTTCATTTAATAATATTTGAGCATCTACCAAGGGAGAAGCAGTGTCCTTTGGGCAACCGTAGCCTAGAAAGAAAAGCAGACACACAAACAGCAACATTACAGTGTGATAAAGAAATATAATAGAACTGTATACAAAGGTTCAAGGAATGTTTAGAAAACAGTAAAAATAAGTTTTAAAGTTTTGTATGGGGTGTGGGGGTAGAGAGAGAAAAACAAAGAAAATCCTGGGACAGGCATCATCCCGTGGGCAATAGGGAAAGAGAGGAAATGACCCATGAAACTCATAGTCAAAAGCGGTGGAGCCATCTCGCGATAATAAAAGGATTTGTTTCAAGCCATCACTTGGTGAACATACAGCTACAGGCTGGAAATTCAGGAATCTATAAGGTTCCTGATTACTACAAAATTAACACACCCCAAGAGAGAGGAGGAAATCTTCATGACTTTGGTATGAAGGAGGCTTCTACTACATGTGCACTGTGCACAGTATTTATTCCCACATTTGTTCCAAGTTAGAATCACAACTGATTTATTACAACACACATAACTGCAAGTTGCTGGTATATGTAACATAAAAAATGTAGCAAAATTTCTTTCACAGTGTTGCCCTAGAGACTTTCAATAAAGTCCAAAATTAGAAGTGGCTGCCAAAACACACACTCCCCTATATAGCATTTATATAAAACTGAAGTCATTATAATATGTATATAAATTTCATTCATGACTATCATGATGTTGTGACTTTGAATTAAAAATGCATAAGCAAGTTAACACCATGGAGAAACAGCTGCCGTTGCAATGACAACATTCCTTAAGCTGAAGCCAGATTTACCATCAAATCTGGATGCCACTGCTGACTGGTACGTAGCCTCAGGCAAATCATATTACTCAATCCTGCTGACCTTCTTTATCCATAGCCGAGGAAAACTTCACGAACTTCCTAGAGTCATTGTGAAGAATAAATGAAATATATGAAAGCACGTAGCACACCCCTAAAGTTTGTTTCCTATTCGCCCTTTCGCTCCATAAAGTAATGAGCATTTTCCCCCCACAGAAATAAGCTTTATTATTTTATAATCACGATGTGCATGTAACAATGGCCAGGAAACTAGATGGTAAATAACACCAACATGCAAACCTGAATGCACATGTTGTTAGTTGGCTATCATCTAAATCCCAAAGGGCTCCTACACACTCTCTATTGCTTCCCAGAAATTTGATACATTTTCTTCTCTGAATACAGCCAAAATTATCCACAGGCTTTGAAATCACGATCTTGATGTTGCACAGAGCAGCTGGTTGATTGAAAGTGCCTCCCCTCCCCCACACTCCAGCTGTCACCGGGAAACCCTCCTTGAAGTGTGAAAAGACAATGCGATACTATTACTGCTATTAATAACAGTCTAACAAATACTTAGCATTCAAAATTATTTTTATGAAAGCTTACTATTAACCAAAAATTAACTCTTTTAAGAAAAATCCTTTACCATATAAATGCAAACCAGCTGCTTTCATACAACAAAAAAATGAGGACAGTAAATACAAGTAAAGTATTTCCATTGACTCCTTGCTCCTTTTTGCTTGAGTCATTTGTAATGCTAAACAACAGCCAGTTAAAATATTAAATAGCTTTAAGTGATACAGCTGTCACAGCTTGGAGAAATTTTTTTAAAAAGGTTGGATGATCTCTCAAAAAACGTGCATAAATACCTATTTTTGTAAAATATGGGTCAGACTGAAGGCTGGATTTTTTTTTTTTTTTTTTTAATAATCACTCGCTCCTCTGCTTGAGAAGCTATACTACATGTTTGACAATGCTGAAAACCTCAGGTGTCGTCTCCGGAACAAGTTTGTGACTCCCTACTCACAAGAATTCATAATGCCCTGACTTTTTTAGGTCATCCTATCCTTCAGCTGAAGAGTTTCATACCCAATGTCTTGGACTCCAAGGTTCCAGGGACATGCCTCTGAGTGTCACTACAAGAGGTTCAGGATGAGCCCTTCTGCCTCCGTCTTAAAGCCTCTCAGCGCTACAGGGAAGATTCTGCTAAACAGGGTTCCCTGTTAAAAATATGAGGTCCCCTGCTTAGATGACTATCAATGCAGCATAACAGGAATCTATCTTTTTAAAACATTTTTATATTTTTAAAGTTTTGAAAAAAAAGTTTATATGTATACGCACATATCTAACTTTACATATATATACAGATTATTTATCCCCATCTGCATGTTACAAAATTATGACCTAGTATGACTCCTTTCAAGGATGTTCCATGCTCCTGTTCATATGTAATCTATATACACAAAAATACATAGGAATTTTTATCACTTTAAAAAAAATGAGACATAAAAATTTTCAGTTATCATTAACCATCCATGGTGAAAAATAACTGTATTTCAGAGCTAACAATATTTTCTTATACTTTGGTGCACGTTTTTACGGAGGGCTCATCTCCTATAACGTCCCCTTCAGTAACTGACTGTCTCATTACCTAAGATATTTAATCACCCCCTGACCTTGGCCTTCCAATAAGCACCTCAAAAACTCATGGAAGTTGCTCTGTTACAGTAATAAAACTGAAAATAGTGTTTTCTACCAGGTTTACAGTTTTAACTTTCTCCAAGTGTCTGCTTTCTCTCATTCACAATAATGCGAAAGCTTTGACTTCGCTTCAACATCTTGGATCATTTAAAAAGCAAAGCCACGCAGTTAGGCAATAATAAAACTACCTCATTCATGACAACGAGGAAATGAATAAGATAAAATTAGTTTTGAGGTGGCAACTACCCATCTTTCCCCCTGTCCAACATGCACAGTCATTTGAACGTCTATGCCTCACACACAGTGGGCACAGTTTGCACTTTATTTCACTTTATTCGATGTGCTGCATAGTAACACATCATAATTCCAACTCTATAGCAGAGGAAATTAAGGTTGGGAGGATGTTAACTTGTCTAATGGACACAATCGGTACATAGCAGAGGTCGGGTTCAAAGCAGGGTCTGCCTGACCCCAAACCACTGCTAGAGATCTCTGAAAGAACAAGAAAAATGGGGCCTTTGACAAATGCATGCTTCATGATGGGACAGGGTTAATTTAGTGGTACCATTACCAACATTATTTCTAGAAGCTGATATCCAAAGTGACTCGTGTGTATCTGAAAACTCTCTCACCCACAATATCCAGGAGCCATGGTGTCGCCTTGTGTGCACTATGCTCTATAATCGAATTCTGTGGTTTGGACCAGGGTAGCATTGACCCTTCTCAACATCAGAATGAGTCTAGGCTTTGGGGCAGCTGCTTCGAGTCCTGAATCTTTCTTTCTCCCCCCACACTGGCCCCCTGAAAAAGGAAGGGAGAAGTTTTGAGTAAACTGATGATCTGAAAAAACAGCAGGTGGCAGGCACATCTAACCTAACTCTTGTGTTGGGTCCAGAATCCGTAGGTATGGGGGATGGATAGGATGAGGGCCTCTCTGCTATCATGGAGCTGTGACATATGGGAAAGAAAGATAAGGATAGAAATATCTTGTCCTGTCACATGCTTGCAAGTCACTGCTCCATAATACGGTTCCGCTCTAAGGCTAAGGCCAGTTATTCACCCTACCTTCTTCATTCCATTAATTCCATTCTGTGACTACCAAATGTCTGTTCTTTATCACTGTGCCAGTAATTCCCAAACTTTAGCACCTAGGTACACTGGATCAACTAGGATCCACTGGAAGGCTTGTTAAAATAAAACAGATTTCTGATTCAGTAAGTCTAGGGTAAGAGACCAAAATTTGCATTTCCAAGAAGTTCCCAGGTGATGCTAATGCCAGTAGTCCTTGGAAAATTTAGGGACCCAACGAACTGCTATTCTTCCTAACATTACCTCTTTCCCAAGCCCAACCACACCAGCAGCAAATTAAATGTCTTTAGTTTATAAGAACCAGCAAAAAAAAAAAAAAAAAGAAAAAAGAAAAAGAAAAAAGACATAAATGTGAGACTTTAGACTTTTAAAAAGCAATTCCAAAGAATTAAAAAAAAAAAATGCGAAGAGGAAGAAAATCTAGCTGTCACTGAGTGTACGGCAAAGGGACCTACACATATAGATGACTCAATCCAGACTAAACAATAATTCATTTTGATAGCAGCCCGAGTCTTCGAAAGGGTAGGTTTGGAAAAGCAAGCAGGTGATCCGTTTTGGAGGTTTTAAAGGTCTGGGCAGAAAAGGGTTAAATTCGCTTAAATGAGTTTCCTACCTCCTGTTTAGAGAAATAGCACTACTCGGGTTACGGTAGCGTTTGCCACACTTGTTCGGAGAACATAAAGTTACTGTTCTAAGAGCACTTGAAACTGCAAGCTGCTGCTGACGCAACATCACTTTCAACTTTCAACTTCCGGCTTTCAAAAGCAATCCTTTAACAAGCACAGAGCAAACGCCACCCTCCGAAAACCTAAAGTCGCCCAGATGGGGGAGTAGAGACGACCCCGGCAGCGTCGCGCCAGGAAACGCCCACGCCACTCTCGTACCCACCGAGGGTGCCTAGGCTGCGGAAGCCACTGCCTCCAACCCCTACCCTGTCCCCGCCCCACGGGCGACACCGACAGCCGCCCCGCAGCCCCCACCCCGCCCCTGGCACCGCGACCCTCGGAAAAGGGAAAAGACCCCGCGCAGAAGCCGACCGCGCCAGCGAGCCCAAACCGACGCAGAGACTCACGCTCTCTCCAGCCCCCTGCGTCCTCACGTCTCGGCGCGTGGACGTGCGTCATCACGCACGGGCGCCGATCCCGGACGCTCACAGTCCCCGCGGCCCGCCGGGTGCCGGGCGCCGGGCGTCGGGAAGAGCACGGGCGACCTGGCGATGCGACTCGTGCGGCCCGGGCGAGGTGGGGCGGGGAGGGCCGTAAAGCGGCCAGGCGGCCGCGACGCACGCTCAGTTCTGGGAGGGCTGGACTCGAAAGCCGCGTGTGGTGGCGGTGGCAGCGGTGGGAGCGGGGTGGCCCCCAGGGCAAAGTGTGGACGCATCCTGCAATCGCTGGATGAGATGTGGATAGTAGGAGTCCTCCCTGCCATACTTAACTGTTGTCCTCTACCACGCGTGAAGCAGGCGAGTGGCCTGCGTTCGAGGCAGTCGTGGGGCGAAGCAGCACGTGGGTCGCGTCACGGCTGTGGAACTATCTTTCCGGGCCCCAGCCCTGCTGCAAGCTGCTCACCTGCTGCTTGGAGGCGTCAGATGCTGATTTTGAACTGGATGGTGTGAGAGATGGAAACTCGCACCTTCATGAGTTAGGCGCAGACAGCGTGAGAGCTGCCTGTCCCAGGGCAGAACCCACGGTTACAAAGTAGGCCAGCAGAACAAGGTCATGAGTGTACTTTTCACTCCCCAAAGCTTAGGTTCGAGACTGCGTTTCTTAGTCTGTTTGCCCATTTTTAAGGGCTTTGAGTGTTAAGTATTTCAGTTCATGTGTCATTGGATGCAATTTTAATGATGGGTTCTGCTTCTACTCTGGAATATTCAATTGTAGGAATTAGGTTAAATGCTATAATGCTGTATTCATACAATATGAGAAAACTCTCTTACAATTTGGTACGGAACTTCTAATAACTAGGAAGAAGATACGTCTTTTCCAAGGAGAGATCCAAATGCTGGTGGTTTTGATCGGCTCTGTATTGTGGCAGCTGGATTACCTTAGTCTACTTAAAAACTGCCTAAATCGAAAGAATTTTGATTATCTTTTGTTCTTGTGTATTGCAGGAACTCTTCATGGAAATTTTATTTTGGAGTTTGAAATTTAAATGAAAATTGGCCTATGTACAGGATATATAAAAGACTTTCAGGTGAAAAAGAAGATTCTTAGCAATTTGCTAGTATATATTCCTTGAGCTTTCCTTACAAGTTATCTCATCTAAAAACAATGTACTAATCAGGGAGCTTGGCTGACAGTGAGAAACATCGTTCTTGGAAATAGAAAGTCAATTGAACAAGAGGGGAAAAAGATGCATTGCCTATAAAGTTTATGTATTTCCCTAGAAAAAAATTAACGTAATTTCTAAAAAGAAGCGGTCCTCATTTATTCTTCTGATTCATTGATTGAATTAATACTAATCATATGCATTGATTCAGTTAATACTAATTCTATCTTCTATTCACACTCTTTACACCTTTCTATAATTGCATCATTTTTCTTGTCCTTAATAGATCAAATATAGAGGTGATTTTAAGGGAGCCACAAATCAAGGAGTCTCAATACAGTAATCATTAAAATGTTATATGTAAGAGTTAAGAATATACTTAGACAATTATATTCAATTTCAAATATTAGTGAAAAAATTCATAGACATTTGAGAAGATCTTTTAAAACAATAATCTTGTCCTATAAAACTTATTGAGCAGACAGGAATTTTTTAAGTTCCTACTGAAATCAACATGTTACCACTTGAATAATAATTGTGTATCTTAATATATGAGGCAGTCAGCAGCATCCTATCACTGAAGCAAGGCTTAAAAAAGAATCAGTGCCATAAGTTTTTTTAACATAAAAGTTATGCAACTATTACATTATCTTGTAAGATAATTCCTAAAAGTACAAAGGGGCCAGCCTACTCCAATGTGACCTCATTTTAACTAATGACATCTGAAATGACCCTGTTTCCTAATGTGAACACATTCAGAGTTCTTGGGGATTAGGACCTCAACATATTCTTTTGGGTGACAATTCAACCATAACAGGTTGAATAGTACCACAAAGAAAAACCCAGGCCAGATGGATTCACTGGTGAATTCAATCAAATATTTAAGAATTGATACAATCATACACAAGTTCTTTC
>NW_011888874.1:2474216-2516488 GCF_000151845.1 Pteropus vampyrus
AAGCTGGTCCTTGTAGAATAAAATATCTATAATAGCCAAAACACTTTTGAAAAAGAAGAAAATTGGAGGAATTACACTACCCAATTTCAAATTGTAATATAAAGTTAAAATAATCAAGACCGTGTGTTATTGGAATAAGAGTAGCCATAGAGATCAATGAATGGAATTTAAATAAGCCCTTACATGGTCAGTTGATTTTCAATAAAGTTATCAGGGCAAAAGATAGTCTTTTCAACAATAATGGTGGGAAAATTGGACATCAGTATGAAAAAAGACCATGAACTTGATTTTTCACGCAATACACAAAAATTAACTCCAAATGGCACATAGGCATAAATGTAACAGCTAAAGCTATAAAACTAAAACTGCAAGAGACCATTTTTGTCAGGTTAGGTTAGGCAAAGACTTCTTTGACATCAAAAGCACAATCCACAAAAGAAAAAATTGATAAATTGGACTTCCTCAAAATTAGAAATATTTGCTTTTTAAAAGATATCATTAAGAAAATGAAAATCAAGGCACAGAGTGGAAGAAAATATTTGCAAGTTTTATATCTGGTAAAGGATTTGTATCTGGAATATTTAAAGTTCTTACAACTCAAGAAAAAGAAATTATTCAATTAAAAAGTGGGCAAAAGATTTGAATAAATACTTTACCAAAGAAGTGAATAATAAACATTAAAAATTTCTCATCACTAGTCATTAGGAAGATGGTAATTAAAGTCACATGAGATACTATTCCACACCCCATGGAGTGACAATAAAAAAAAAATACGGGAAGAATGTGGAGATACTGGAATCCTCACACAATTGCTGGTGAGCGTGTAAAATGATGTGACCACTTTGGGAAATAGGCAGGTGTTCTTTGTTTGTTTGTTTGTTTGTTTGTTTAATTAAACATTCATTTATGATAGGAACCCAGCAATTTGACTCTCAGGAATCTACCCCAGAGAAATAAAACATATGTCCACAAAAGACTTGGATGCAGATTTCATAGCAGTAGTATTCATAACAGCCCCAAACTGCAAACAATGCTTATCAACTGTCGAATGGATAAAGCAATAAAAAGACACAAATTACCGATTCATCTACAACATGGATGAACCTCAAAAAATAGTATGCTAATTGAGAGAAACCAGATCCCAAAGACTACATACTGTATAATTCTCTTCATATGAAATGTCTAGAAGAGGCAAATATATAGAGACAAACAGATTGGTGGTTGACTGGAGCCTGGTTAACTGTAAATGGACATGAGGGAACTTTAGGGGGTGATGGAAAAGTTGTAAAACTGAATTGCGATGATGGTTGTCCAACTCTATAAATTTATTAAAAATCACACACTATATACAGACAGTGGGTGAAATTTATGGTCTATAAATTCTATCTCAGCAAAGCTGTTTAAAGAGGAAAGATAGCCAGTCTGATACCAGATACGGATACCATACTCTAGGAACTTCCAGTCTTATGAAGGAGCCAGGGGACCTACATAAATTTCGGTGAAACCAGAGAGACGGAGTTAACTGCTGTAACTGCTGTAAGTTAATTTGGGACTTTAAAGGAAGAGAATATTGACTGAGGCTAGAGAGATGAGAATAATTTGTGGAGTTGACATTTGAATCGTCTCCTTGATGTATAAATGGGAATGGACCTACTGAGATGAATGGAAGAGCATTTCAAGCCCCGCTCCCCCCAAAAAAAGTGAGATAAGAACAATATTATGAGGAATCACTAGAGTGATTTTTGTTTTTTGAGCATTTGAGCAGGGTATTATTTTGATCAACAGTAAGGAGCGAAAAGAGTATGCCATGATGTCCAATATTCTCGGTGTACAAGCATTACAATGTAGATACTGGCCTATATGGAATGCAGACTTTAGGAGAATAGTACAAAAGGTTAGCTGTGGATGTAAAATATGGAGAAAATTAAATTCTACTAGTAGAAAACACCATTAATAATAAAAATGCAATCAATTAATATGTCTTAGAAATTTAATGATCTTGTCTTTGAGTCTTTATATGGAAATGTATGCTTTAGAACTCGAATGGTTTTTCGTTGGTTTAAATGAAAAATGTAGATTTAAGAAGCTATCGTGATTGTACTGTCAGTGAGAAAAGTCCTGGAATAGTATTACTGCAACTGCAAATAAGAGCTGTGCGCTTGCAATAGACTTGCGATGGTTAATTATTCTGACACGATGGTCATTATTATAATTGCATGTCAGTTGTCACTAATCGACTCTCAAGCTAATGGAGCTGAGAAGAGCTGTGATAACACTAAAATATCTTGTGTTTCTCTGCAGGATTTTAATGCTTACAATTTAATGCTTAAACTCCTATCCTTAGATCATCTACTTTTTGATTTTCATCGTACCACCCACAGATCGTTTTATTTCTTAAACTGGGGCATTAAAACAATGAAACCTCATTCTCTCCTCACGTATTGTTTAAATTTTTTTCTAAGGAGAAGTCCCCTCTCTCCATAGACGATGGGTAAGCCAGAATTTCCTTCCTCCCGCCCTGATCAGGAAGATAACGTGGGACCTACTTGTCAAAGGCTCTCTCTTGGGACTCGGACTCTTGGACTCTTAGGATAGGAGGATCTGGAGTTGGTTGGAGGCCATAGTCATCTCAGGACCAGAAATGACAATGCTTCAGTGGGAGAGCTGGAGGCCGAGTACCCCTCAAACCTAGGAGAGGAAGGGTATTAGCTTGATTGCTTCAGGATACCCTGAACTTTAATATAGCCCTTGACCCTCTCTTCCTGTGAAGACCTTCAGATACAGATTTTATTTTCTTACAATTCAGTATTATTTTAGTAAATTTAAAATTTGTTTTATCACTTCTCTAGCATCCTTTAAGATTTCAATTACCACCACTATGACTCTACTTGTTAAGCTACTGTGTTTAGACCTCTTATCACAGTGTCTGGCACACGATGAACACTCAATACGTGTTAACTGTTTTGATAACTACTGGAGCTACCATTTGTTGAGTGTCTACTATGTTCCAGGCACTTCACTTCCATTTTATAAATGAAGAAACAACATCAAAGAGTCGATTTTGCCAACACTCACAAAGCTAGTGGACAGAAAGATTAATGTTTCACACTTTCTAATATATTATTTCTACTACTGAATAATAAATGTCTAGTACTGTGTGTCATTGGATATATCATAGTCCATATAAAAGGTAATTTTGTTTTTATGTACATGTTTACATAAAGTTTTCATTGTTTTATTTTCTAAACTATAAAAAGTGAAAATGACAACTATTCACTATTCATATCAGAATTATTTTAAATGATTGTATCTTTTGATTTTATACATTTTTCTATTTTAGGAAGTATTTTTTCTACTGAGTGTTTTGGGTAAATCTTCCTTAATCTTGTTTAACTCGTTATGATTATTATCTAAAAAATAAATTGGGTTTACAGATGTCCCATTGTTCCTATGTTTACAAGATAATAGTAGGATAGTGTTTGAGAGTTCCTGTTTTCTTCAAATAATAAATCCTAAATAAGCAGTTTATTTTAATAATCATTTCTTTAATGGCATTTTTTACACATCCACAACTGCCATTCCGTTTTATCAGCTAAAATTCCGATTCTTCCATGACTACAATGAATAATTTTACTCCAGACTTCCAAATCACAGTTTCTATGTGGCATTCAAGACCTCATACGAGTCTTCCTAACCTACATCTTTTCAAATTTAGCAGACGTATTGTGAATACTGTATTTATGCTTTATTAAAAACTAATTTAGATAATGAATTCTTAGAAAAGGAAAAGCTTATGAATGCTCTTGCTAGGAAAGAAATGTTCAAAAAGGAACTTGCATTAAAATATGGGAGATGAGGCTGTGATGACGGCAGTAATAGATGACTCAGGCCATCCACAAGTGATTTTAGGACATACGCACAGCAGTATCTCTACCACTACTTGCTAATAATTGAAACTCCTTCAAAAAAGCCTTTCCATCCACAATTAGACATAACATATTTAAAATGTAGGGCTGTTGATGTAACACTTAGGAGATAATAAATTTCTGTTAAAAGTCATGGGTCAGCCTGTCCACCAGCAAGTGGCTATTCTGGGTGGTGACAGGGAAACTGGAGGCAGAGGGCTCTTGGATGGGAAGAATCTGTTGAAAAAATTGGAAAAATTTGCAGACTTATTACTAAGGTTCTGCCCAATTTACTACGATAGGGCTAGGAAATGAAGAGGCCATGGGGTGGAACAGCGGGTGGGGAGAATTTTTGACCTCACCTATGATCACAGAGAGCTCCACCTCACATAATTTAGATCTTCCTTATTCTGTTTTAATGTAACATACCTGACTTCTAACCAAAGCCTCTCTTTCCCAGGGGATTTATTATTCGTGAGCTAACTATACAAATAAGGCTGTCATTTATCTGAGATTGTTAAATATATATAAGTGAAAAAAAGATTTTTACAGTTCACTGTTTATTTTTTTTAGTTAATGAGGATGCCAGTCTTGGACGTCAGATTGTACAAGTTTTCATGCTGTCAATTTTAAAACATTTATTTTGAAATAATTGCAAAATTATAATACAGAGACTAATACAGAGAATTCCTGTATATTCACAAAATGTAACATGCATTTCTCTTTTTATCTGTCTCTCGCTCTCTCCTACATATATTTATATATTAAATTTACATATTATAATTATATACATACACACATTTTTTGAGTCATTTTTGCATAAATTGCAGACAAGAATCTTCTTTTCTTCCATATGCATTTCCTAAAAAAACAAGGGTTTGTTTTTTAAGAAAAACATTACCAATCTTAAATTTCCAGGGTAAATCTTGCACACTATTTTATCCATTTTAAGTTGTCAACATCCAAGTGCCATGGGGCTCAGTCATAAGGAAATGTTGATAGTTATTCTAGACTGTACGTCCAAGTACTAAGTAGAGCACAAACTGGATTTTTGAAAAATAATGACAATATGGATGGACCTCAAGATAATCATGCTAAGCAAAATAAGCCAGACTGAAAAAGTCAAAAATCACATGATATCACTTATATGTGGGATATAAACCTAAAAGCAACAAATGAACAGGACAAACAGAGACTCAGGGACATGGACAATAGACTAGTGGTTACCAGAGGGTAGGGAGTGGGGGAGGAGGGAAGAGGTAGACAGGGTAAAGGGGGTCAAATATAGGGGGTAGGGGGAGGGCGAAGTGGGTAAAGGTGATCAAATATATGGTAGCTGGAGGAAACAGGACTTTGGATGGTAAACACACAATAGAATATATAGATGTCAAATTATAATGTACACTTGAAAATTAAAAAATTGTATTAACCAATGTTACTCCAATAAACTTAAAAAAAAATAAAAATATAAAATGCTGAACTACCACCATGACTCTTAAACATTTCTTTCCTCATGTGCATCAAAGAATAAGCTTTTCAACAAAGTTAAATTCATTTGACTGAAATAAATAATGCAGAACCTTAAAATTAATTGATCGAGTGAATATAAGCCATAAAGGAACAAGATATCAATGGTGGGGGGAGGGGGGTTGTAATGAATCTAACGAGTGATGGTAGAAATTGCTGTATCGATCTTTAAACCTATTTGGGCATCTGATAGAAGTTTGTTTCTAGTGTTTTTGACTTATTATGAGCAAAAAAGCATAGGAAATTGGAAAGTGCACAGAATATGTTAATGCTCACTGTTTGGCCTTGAGTAAGCCATTCGAACCCTCTGAAACTTAATTTTCTCAACTGTAAGGTGAGAGAATCACATAAAATTATTTCAAAGGTCTCCTTCAACTTAAGTATTTTAATATTCTAAGGTCTAGAAGAAAAGATAAATAGCATGTTAGAAAAATATCAAAGAAGACAATAAGATATTAAAATGTGGTTAGAAGAGTAGTTGAGCCAAAGGGAAGATCAAGTTTTGAGCTATAGATAAGGAATCATCATAATTTTTAGCATTTAAAATTTCACATTTAATTAAAACTTTGGTTGTGTAGAAAAATGGAAGAAATAAAATGCACAGTTTTGCTATACTTTGCAATGCTTCTTAAAGGAAAAATTGAAACAAGGGTTCATTACTTACTTTTTTAGGAAGTTTTTCTTGGGCCCTATAAAATACTGTTTAGTCAGTATCAAAAAAAAAATCCTCACTGATTAAAATAAAGACTACTCATTTATTGAATCTATGCCATATACTTCATCCATCAAACTGCATTTATTCTTTCTCCTAATGAATCTTTAAAGTAGGATTATTATCTCATTTAAAGAGCTCAGAAACAAAGTGACTAGTTCAAGTTCACACAGATAAAAAGTAAGAGACTTGGAACCCAAACCTAAATCGTGGTGAATGGATCCATAGACCTTCAGCTGCCCTAGCTAAAAGAGACCTGAACTGCATGCAGGAGAAAAATAATACCATAACATGAAGTTTTCAAAATTAAAACTTGACTTAATATTTTATTAACAGATTTTTACCTCGAATTTTCTTGAGATTTATTTTTTGTGCACTTAATCAAGAGAGTAAAGATAATGAAAGGAAAGGCTTATTTTTCCAGTGTCAGGTTATGTTTAGTTTTGGGAAAAGGCAACATGTTTAATTTTCAAGGCCCTACTGAGAAATAATATGAAATATTTTAACTATATTTTTATGGAATGAAAGAAATATAGGACGTGTAGCCCATTGAATATTCTGAGACTGTTAAGCACATGTGGTTGCTTTAAGGTAAATTTTCAGATTTGTTTTAAAAATTATGATTTAATTTTTTTTGATAAAATACTGTAACCAACTGTATTTTCTGTAAGACAAGAGTCTCTATAAGCAGTATCTTTTCCTATAGAAAAATACTCTCAAAACAAAATATGCACATCAGTTAGACATGGCAATTTGTGTAGCCTCTTAGAAAGACTTGAGTTAGATTGGACTTTCTTTTGATTAATGGGCATTCTTTAAACAAATTAGCCCCGATTCCACTCAGGAGCATAGTATGGGCAACCCAGGGGAATGTGGTAGAATAAGTCTAACCGTGGAATATCTGTCTTCATCATCCAATATACTGTTCAAAAGCAATTGATTTTGAAGTACCCTTAAGACAGGGGTCACAAACTCCAGCGCCTAGAGGAGCAAGCCAGGTGATATAAATGAGTCAATGGGGCTGGGTGGAAGAAAACATCTAAAGTGAAGCATCATGGTGACAAATGGCACCTGACGTTTGGCCATGGTGTCAAGGAGATGATCTAGAGCCATGGGACTTTTGCAGACTGGTCATGGAAAGGAGCAGCTCCTCTTTAATTTTGGCTCACTGGGGCCATATGGGAACCAGGGCCCAATGTTTTCATATCCTCTGATTTTTAAAGAGAAATCAGAATTTCAATTTTTGATGCATCATTTTTTAAATGTTTAATGTTGACAATTTAAGAAATATTATTTGGGTGAATTTGAAAAAAACCACCCATGGACCCCACCTGGCTAGCAGGCCACCAGTTTGCAATTTCTGATTTAATGAAATAAGACAAATGCTAATAAAAATAATACCTGAAAACGATCTCATCATTCTGAATTCTCATACCTCTACACTAGCCTATAGATGACATTAAAAAATGCACTTGAGTTATACTTCACCAAAACAAACAGGAAAGGTGGTATAGACTTAGGGATCTATGTAAAACCATAAAGCATGTTTCTCAATATGTGAACTATACACCACCTACTTCAGAATTAACTAACAAGCTCATTAAAAATGTGGATGCTGGATTTACATTTATTAGGTCTCAGGTGGCATCTAGGGGTCTGACTCTGTACAAGCACTCCAGTCCTCAGATGACCCTAATACAGCCATTATTGGAGTTCCTCCCTTCAAGAAGATGCAGGCCTTGTAGTTATTTGACAACGGGCCTTACCTTCTGCTGCTTTTTTTATTTTCCCAGGCAGAGACAGCTCCAGTTTAAAGTGAGTTTAGTTTTGGTTTCCTTGGATCCATTCTTGGTTGGGCGATCCAGAACAAATCTGTGCTTTTGGGCCATTCAATTCTGTAATTATGGATTGATACTTCATAATGACAAATGTCTCCCTCATTAGCTTATAGTTTATGGTCGCTCAGTATATATCTTCATTTAGCTATTATTTTAGTGGGTTATTTTCTCTTGGCTCCCTGCTGAGTATCAGTGTAATGTACCTGATCGGTGCCCAGTAAGTAATTTTTGATTGACTATTATAATGCATTAATTAGAACATCATCAACTATGCCTAACAGGTCAACTGTCTGTGACTGAACAATCATTTACTTTAACCCATGAGGCATTTTCGTTAAGTCAATAATTTGACTAATTTTTAGCTCTCAAAAGATTATTTGACCAAATGAGCCCATCCTCAAATAATTAATATAACTTCTGACCTTGCCTACACTTAAATTCAGGGAGTAAACATATTATCAGGGGTATATAACTCATTCTGCACTCTAACACACAACAAAAATAGTATAATGGAAATGGTATAGTCATACCATTTTAGACACTGGAAACATTAGCTGCAGAAAATGCTGATAGACTGACATGTTCAATGAACTATACATTTTAGTGTCTAGGGGAAACCACAATTAAAATGTAAATTGTTATTTTGCTTCAATGCAAAATGAACCAAAACGCAAGTTGTCTTTTAAAAACATTGAGATGAGGAAAAAGCATTAGACCTGTGTTTTCTATCTGGTGTTCAAACCTGCAAACAACAGAATCTTAAATAAGGTGCACAGTATAAGAAATTATTCATCCCTTAGCCTAGACTATAACTAGGCTGTTTCTTAAAGCATTCCAAGCATTGTTAGACCAAAAAAAAAAAAAAAAAAAAACCACACAACTTATGACCTCTGAGGTAACCTTCTCCACAAGATAAACTGATAAATTCTTGTACAGCTCGTCTTTTTTCATCATTTCTATGCTATTCTAGTTAATGCAACCGGTCTTGCAATTCAGAATATTCCAATATGCTATAGGGTTTCTGGGTACAGTGATGGGTCTTGAATTCACCCTCACAGAGGTGAAGTGACATTAAATTTGTCACTGCCTCATCTCAGTCAGCACGATGGCACTGTATAATATCTTTAGAAATACTAAGTTAAGAAGTCCACGGGGAAGAAGGTGAAAAGAAGGTCAGCTACTGACATTAAATCAAGCTCCAGATATGATGACCCTTCATCAGAGGCTTTGTAGCCTGCAAGTCAGCATAATGTTATTGAATTCACCTCCTACCTAAAGCCAGACACAGTGACAAAGGCAGCCCCATGCTAATAGGTGAGCCATCAGCATCACCTCTCTAACTAGAGACACAGAGCAATTCTTTTTATAAAAAGAACTTAAAGCTATAAATGGCCTCTTTTATTTTCTACTCCCCCTCATCCCAAAGTGTTGACCTTTATTTTAATGCCGGAAAAATCCATGAATATATTATAACTTAGAGAGAGAGAAAAAAAATATGAGAGTCCTGAAAACGATGTTTTGAAGAACTCCTGGAAGACTCAGTTTACTATTTGCTAAGAAACTGGAATAAAAAAAAAATTAATTTCACTAAAAACAAATGTAGTGGCAACTCTTCAAATAACCATATTATTTTTCCATAGAACACACTCAGCAGAAATAGCTCAAACTAGGATTACTGAAGTGGAATAGAAATTGCAATTTCTACTTTTACTTTTGCCTTCTGTCATGTAGGTAGAGTTCATGGTCTTAGAGTCGACCAACTTCGATATGTTTCAAGTAACACAATATAAAAATTTCCAAAAGACCTCTATATCACCCAAAAAAATTAAGAAGCGAAATATCCAATGCATTTTTAAAGCTTGGATGAAATGCATAGTAACTGTAGTATCTGGCACACTGATCGTTATTTTAGAAAAGAGAATTCCCAGACTAGATGAGAAGTGAGATTCCAGAAGGCAGAATCTAGGAAATTGTTCTTGATGAAATATTATATTAGAAGTTAGAAAAATAATTCTGACAGTGTTTATTGCAGAAATTAACTTGTCACATAATTACTGATGGGAAATTACATGATGACAACCAATGCCCTCAGTTACTAAAAATTAGAGTTTATAAATGAGAATTATGGGAAGAAAAAAGTAATTAGGTTAAGTTTTCACAAAGAAAGGAAAATAAATTCTTGTCAGTTACACCTAAAAAGCGATGAGATGCAGGAACTTTAAAAGAACGGTATTGGGAGCAGCATGAGCCCGAAGCAGTCTGAAAATTGAAGGCTGATCCATCTTCCGATGCTGAGCATTTTTGTGACTAGCCATATAGGCAACTCAGTAGATGGAGGTGCCATAGTGTAACTGTCAGTAACTGCCTACTCCCTAGGGAACACTAGGGAAGGAGGGTGGCTTGTTTGCCTCTCACTGCAATATTTGCTGCTTGCTGGGCCCATGGCCCTAGGCTTCTCCCCTGTACTGCAGCCCACTTTTTGGGCAGCATCCCTCCCAGCCATGTGCATCATTCTTGTGGTCTTGGGGGGATAGGGAACTAGTACAAACACGCTGACTTCTGGCTACTGCTTTTTCTGTGAGTAACAAAGTCTTTTATCTCTGAAAATAAAAAAGCAACCAGATATTCTCCAGCCTCCCAACACTCAGGATTGAAATCCCTTTCATCTTTGACTACTGTCTTAATGATTGTCCCAAACATTCAGTCTGTTTTCAAAGCCCATCATCTTCATCTCTGAATTTTTTTCTGCACCTATTTCTTCCTTTTTAATTTCTACCACCACAAACCTAACCTTGACCCTCATTATCTCACTTAGTCTCTTGAATCAGACTTCTAACTAGCCTACCCCTGCCCAAGGTTTCCATTTTATTCTATTTCCTGAATCTGCTCATGTTACTTCTCCTGTTTATCCTACAAAGATTTATCCTACCAAGTGCTCCTCAGTATTAACAAAATAAGTCCAAACTCTTTGATCTGCAATCAAAGTCACCAATATGGGCCCTCAAGGTCATGATGTGATAACATTCAATTCTATAACTGAGTACCGAGTGCCTGCTATGTACCAAGTATACGGTATCAGGTGTTCTGAATGATTCTCAAATAAAGAAGACAATCTTGTCCTCAAAGAGTTTGTAGTTGCCACTTCTTATAACGGCTCTCATGGTGCTAAATGTTTAACATGCGTGATCCCAATTATAGACAAGTCACATGGTCCCCTTGCTTCAGTCCACGTGAAATGCCTGATTTTCTTCATGATTTCCCCACTGGCATTCATGTAGTCCCATACCTGGAATGCTTTCTTTAACCACCTTCATTTAACACATATTTACTGTTCACCCCCAAACAGCAGTAAACACATAATGTGAAATCTCTATTTTCTGAGAACAAATATAAAACGAATCCGGTGATATTTAAGAAAAGTAATGTAGGTTAAGAGAGTCTAACTGACAAAGGCTTGCTTCTTCTTTACGGACGACATTTCTGTCATTGTCACTACTGTATGGAGTACGTGCCAGGCCCTGTTCTGCAGTCGGGGGACGTAGAGGATTGAAGGGTTAGGGAGTCGAGGAGCGGTGAAGCTAATCCCATTCAAAACATGGTTGAGAACAACCGCACCGATGATGGTGGCTAATATTCACGGAGCACTCACAATGATTCGGCGAGATACTATTATTCCCACGTTATTGATACTTGAGACATGAGGGAGGTTAAATAAGCTGTCGACGCTTACAGTGATGGTATGTGGCAGAGCCAATTGAACCGAGGCAGTCCGGTTCTAAGGCCTAAACCAAATTCATGGAATTGCCATTCCATGAATTAACCCGCAGGATATCAGATTGCTCCTGGCAAAAGATGGAGAGAGTGAATGCTGGGAAGATGTCCAACAAATTGCTATGTCAGTTACCTCCCTGCCTTCAATCTCCCCTCTTCTGAATCCATACTCCAAAACTACATGAGTGATATATTCAACACAGAAGTCCAACTTTGTCATTATCCAGATTAAACAATTCAATGGCTCCCCACTGTTGGGTTGAGGAACCATCATTATACATTGCTCTCTAATGAAGTTTATGAGTTGATACGTACCTTAACTATCAGTTTCAGAAAACTTCTACACCAAATCCAAACACCTGATACAGAAGGTAAAGTTTATTTTGGGACTTGTTTCTTTCCCCATTATGAAGAGAATCCTTAGTGGATGTCATCGACTAACTCTCTGCGTAGGTTTTAGTTTTTATCCACAGAAATCTGCCCTTGGGGGGAGGATATTACTGCAAAGTCAGGGGGAGCTCAGGGAGGCAAAAGGGAGAATGATTAAACACAAGGGCTTTGGAGCCAGAGTTTGGAGTCGTGGCCCTGTGACTGAGCTCCACAGCATTACCTGCAGCAACTTCAAGTGCAATTTGAGGAAAACATCTTTCCCATAAAGTTGCTGTGAGGATTAAATGAGATAATTTATTATAAGGCTTAAAGCAATGCCTATATAGAAATTCCTATGCAAGCGATAATATTAAACATCGCTAAAGTTTTCAATTTTTTATACTTTAGTTATATTTAGTTATAGTGGTTCAATTCAAGTAATGATACATGAACGTAGTTAAACAAACAAACAAACAAGCAATGTAAGAGAATTGGAAGAAAAAGAGTCCCTCTCCCATAGAAAACCATTGCTAAGATTTCTTGTTTGCCCTTCTAGAATTTTTCTATGCATGCAAAAATATACGTGTGCTTAAAAAAAATAAATGATAGCATTTATGATACAGTTTTGCACCTGGCCTTTTTTTGTGTGTGTGAGGGTTGTTCCATGTTGGCATGTATAGATCTACTGAATGTATAGATCTAGTGTCTATGCAGTATGTCAACATGTAAATATAGCATAACTTATTTAACAAGTTCTCTATTGATGGACATGTATGTTGTTTTCAGTCATTTTCTGTGACAAAATGACATTTCAAAGAATATTCTTGTGTGATTATTTCTATAGAATTCATTTCTAGATGTGGAACTGCAAGGTCAAATGGTGTATTCATTTGAAATTTGTATAGCTCTTGTTCAACTGCCTTCTGAACAGGATGAAAGAATTTATACTCCCACTCAGTTGTAGTATAGAGAAGTTATTTAAATACATGTACATTTAATTCTTTACGTTCCTTATAAACCACTCAATTTTCTTAATTTACTTTTAAACTTACTTATTAACATTCACACCTACTTATTTACATTCCTTATAAACCACTTGATTTTCTTAAGCCAACTTTCTCTATCCTGGAAAACCCTCAAGCTCTCTTCCTGCCTCCTTGCCTGTAATCTTGTTTTGCTCCTAGACTAGAATTACCCTCCTTTACATTTGTCTATCTAAATCCTATCTAGCTGAATTAATAGGACATACTCAGAACTGAAAGATAAGCTGTAGATTCCAGTGCAGTTTTGGACCTGCCTCTGGAGCCAGCACTTATCCCCTCTAATTATCCATTTCCAACCCCGCATATCTCTATATAATTTAATTCTCTTCATGGTAGATTGGTGGGTCTCATAACTGTCAAAAATGTGAAAATTTACACAAAAAGTAGAAATTATAAACATGAAACTGCAAAAGGCATTTTGCACTGGCAACTCCTGGCTATCCCTACTTTTGAGGTCTTCTCATCTCTCATTACATGGAATTCAAAGAAGTTCAGGAAGCTGAATGTCCAGAAGAACCATTCCTCCCAAATATCAAGAAGCCAGAATTCCACTGTTATTCTTTATAGTAATGTCCTTTACGTGAAAGCTGTCCAGAAACAACCCAGGATCATCTCTTCCCCAACCTGCAAGACTAGAATACTTCGGAAGTGCCCTTCCTTGCGCTCTCCGTGGTCCTGAACCACCCCGTAGTGCTCTGTGGTAGGGTCAGAGGAAACGTGACAGGAGGGGTTTAGGGAGTAGGGAGAACAGCAGAGATTTGTATTTTGTTGTTTATGTTTTTGTTCTGCCGATTTTTAAATATTCTCAGTTACCAACAGAGAAAACGCAATCAACTTTGGCCAAACTGAAATAGCAATTATGTGGGAAGCATTCTTGATCTGTGCAAATGTCCACATGCCCAAGCAAAGTCACCTTGGGGATTGGGCAGATCACTGCTAGGCAGAAGAGGAATAGGTCCACTGCCATGTGTAGTTGACACATGACAAATTGTATGTGGATTTTCTTTAACTTTTATATCATGATGAGAAAATAACATAACTGAAACAATAAAAAAGTCTCACAATTCATACAGAGATGTGTTTAAGTATATTTCCTAGTTCTTATTCCAAGAGTTACAATTTTTACTCTTTGGCAAATTGTGTGTCCGCTAATCATGTAGCTATTTTTATTTTGCATAATTATATTGTCGGCTCTCGATTTATTTTACAGAAGATTTTATTTCTTCTTTTCCAACCTAAAACTAAGTTCTAGTATTGATCTTTGTCCTTTGGACACACTAAATTACTTTCCATTAATCTTTAAAAGTAATTCAAGATAAAATGTAAAGCCATTTTTTTTATATGGGAAGATTTTAAATCAGTAAAGATTAATAAATCTAGAGGCAGATTTCTAGGAATAAACTTTCATCTAAATATGTATTTTTAAAATTTTGATAAAAATTAGGACATTGCCCTCCTTCCTTACTCCCTGTGTCTCTCTCTCAAAATTTTAAGAAATGTCCAGAAGTCTAGATCTCAGAGACAAGGGTACTAAAGTTCCTGATGAGAATTATCTAAACATAATAAAATTTTTAAGTAAATTATTCAGAAAATATGAAATGTGTTGCCATAATTATCCTTGTAAGCACCACAGCTTTACTGTACATGGTTACTGTGCTGTACACATCTGAAGAACAGGTTGAACACTAGTGATTTCTCTAAAGAATGAAACTCTACCTTAAGCATTGTGTGGGAGATCGGTGTTGGTCAGGCTTACACATAACGCAAACACAATAAGGCTGAAGCCCACGCCAGTTCCTAGGTTTCCTCTGGTCTGACCGTCAGCAGCAATTAGCTCAGTTGTTTACTCTCTTCTCCCTGATGCAGTGTCTTCCCTTTGCCTGAAAGAGAACAGCCTTATTAGTTGCTCTGCTCAGTCTCCTTTGCTGGTTCCTTTGTCATATTCTATTCTCTACTTTATCTCTCTTGAGCTTGTTTGATTTTGATGATCATTATCCTTGTACCTGTTTACTCACAATCTTCCAATCTGAGGTATTTTTTTTTAAGTGGCTACAAATTTTTAAATATTTTTCCCATAATGAAGTATGGTTTAGGTTTCTTTCCCTTTATTCTGACTGGGTTTGGTGACCGCTTTTACCAACAGAGTATATACAATAGGAGTGAAGTTCTATGATTTCTGAGATGAGGTCATAAAAGGCTACACAACTTCTGCCTGGTTCTCTTGGAACGTCCCTCTCTTTGCATGATCCCTCTTGAAATTCTCAGTCTGCAGATTCTCTTGTTTGGAATTCAGCCCCCCATGCTGTGAAAAAGCTCGAAGCCACTCGGAGAGATCAGATGTAAGTACTCTGGGTGACTTAGCCTTCCAGTCGCCCCTGCCCAGGTGCCAGACACATGAGTGAAGAAACTTCCAGATGATTCCAGGCTCCAGTGATCCAAGTTGCCCTCAACTATTCATCAATCCCAGGCCAGGGTCCCAGACATCATGGAGCAGAGACAAGCCATTGTCACAGTGTCCTGTCTAAATTCCCGACCCACAGAATCCTAGAGCATAATAAAATGGTTGTTGTTTTAAGGTAGGGTCTCCCAACCCCTGGACTGTGGACTAGTACCTGTCCATGACCTGTTAGGAACTGGGCTGCAGAGCAGGAAGTTTGCAGTGGGCAGGCGAGCAAAGCCTGATCTGTATCTGCGGCTGCTCCCCAGTGCTAGATCATCAGGCATTCGATTCTCATGGGAGCACCGGTCCCTGATGCCAAAAAGATTGGGGACTGCTGTCTTAAAGTGTGTCTTTTAGAATGGTTTGTTCACCCAGCAATACGAAAATTGACACACTGTCTCAGTTGATGGAAACTTTATCTTTCCAGTTGTACAGATTAAACAAACAAACAAACAAACAAAACACAAAAAACAAGCTTTTTCTCTCATGACACATCCAAACGACCTGCAAATCCTGCTGACCACCTTCAAAATACGTTCAGAATTTGATCACTTCTTATATCTCCCCTGCTGACTGGACTTCCACCTCTTCATAGTATTTTTGCAATAGCCTTTAACGGATCTCCCTGCATCTGTCTTTGTCCTTTCCTCCTTTTCCCAATGTCTATTCTCAACAGAACTGCCAGAATGAGTATTTAAAATACGTCACTACTCTGTTAAACACCATCCAGTGGTTTCCCATCTCAGCGTAAAAACCGAGGTCCTTAAAATGGCCCACGTGATCTTTTATGATTTCATCCACTGTTCTCTCTCTAGTCTCTCTACCTCCTCCCCCACTTCACATCAGCCTCATGTCCTTCTTCACAGTTCCTTGATGCCAAGCATGCTGCTAACTTGAACCTTTGCGCTGGCTAGTTTCTCTGCATAGAACCCTCTTCATCATTTTCTGGTTGGCTAGATAGCTCACCTCATTCAGGTCTCTATTTATCTCACCTTTTTGAATGAGGCTTACCTGGATCACCTATTTATAATTACAATCATCTGCTACCACCAGCATTCCCAATGCTCCTTATCTTGATTTAATTTTTCTTTTCTCCCATATCTTATCCCTTTCTAACATACTAGGTATTTTAATCATTTAAGATGTTTAGTTTTATTGCCATTCCTCTTCTCTTACTAGAATGTGGGCGGGTATGGGTCAGCTTTGTGCTGTATCTCAAGCACCTGAAACAATGTCTGACACATAATAAATGCTCAATAAATATTTGTTGAAGGAATGAATGAGAATGAGCCCTTAAAAACTGAATTTTCTAGTACCTGAAGAAATTTAATTTTGGTAAATTGGGAAATACAAAATAATGATATTTTAGCTAATTTTAATGAAACTAATGTTAATAAAACTAACTTCAATTACCAACAAGTAATTAGTTTTTAAATATGTCTCCTTTATAAAAGAGAACAGTCCTTTTCTCATTTAGTCTCAATCCAAAACTGATGCAAAAAACAAAATATAAATTTACATGAATATATTTTACATGCACTTATGTCTAGTTTACCTCTTTCCCACAAATACTTAATACACAGTACCAAGTAAATGATATTGACTCAATATTACAATAGAATAAAATTGGGAAATAATAACAAATATCTATTTTTTAGAAAATACTAACTGAATTATGTTCGGCGTTCTTAATTTGCGTTTCATCAGTATTTAGATTTCCATTGTCTAGATATGTGGAAAATTTAAGTGCATCAGATTTATTGCTTACCCAGTACAGATTGGCCACAGCTTAAAAAAAAAAGGAAAAGCAATGAAAAATTTGTATTTGATTGGTGCCCCAAATATTATTATTTAAGTGAAACAGAATCCATTGGAAGAGATGTGAAATTGGATGGTTGTTGTGCTTTTAAAATCTGAAATATTCATATGGTGAGGAAAGCTATAGGTCAATCTTCTCAAACTGTAGGTCATGACATCTTAATGTGCTTGGAAATTAATTTAGTGGGTCTTAGAAAGTATTAAATGAAAAAGAGCGTGAGAAAGAAAGAAAGAAGAGTAGAAGGATCTGAGTTCATTGCAGAAAGTGAGGGGAGCTTGCATTTCAGTTCCGTATTAGTGTGCGTTCAGGGCTTGATGTACAATGTGTTTGTAAATGTGTTTTTACTGTGGGTCATGGCCAAAAGTTTTTAAGTCAATGCAGTATAATATTTCAGACTAAAACCAGTGACTAGACTTGTAACAATTACTAGAGGTCAATCCACATATATTTCTTAATACCCTCATTTAAATTATAGGGGTTTAGACAGTCTAACGAGTGATTTTCAAATCTTCGTGTACATAAAACTCATGGGAATGGGTTAGAAAATGGAAGCTGTGCACATTAACCCACAGAGCTTCTGATCTGGTAGAGTCAGGGGCGAGATGGAGGAAGCTTCAAGTTTAATAAGGTGGCTGTGATGTGGGTGGCCCGCTGCCCACGTGTAGAGCCACACCAGACACCCCCGGGTGGCTGTGATGTGGGTGGCCCGCTGCCCACGTGTAGAGCCACACCAGACACCACCATAGGTAGCAATGTAATTATGAATATCCTGAGTTCGAATTAACTTCTATCTTTCTAATCCACACGTAGCAAATATTACTAAGCTTCACACCACTTGTTTTTGTTTGTTTTCAAATGAGGGACCTCAAAGTCATAAGCTCCTGCTTGAGGAATATTTTTTTAAAGAAGGAGAAAAGAGAAAAGATATGATTGTTAACCTTGCGATTAGGGAAGGGATGTGGGAAAAGCGAGGGTCCTGGGTGACTAATGAGTCATTGTTAGTAAAACCAACTAGTTTACCTCTCGACTACTGAATAAAGGGCATTGAAAATTCATCATCGCTGAAATTATTATTAAAGAACAAAGAAGTAAAATTATTTTTTTTGGTTATTAAATTTCAGACTGAGTACATTACACCAAAAAGACAACTTTAAGATGCATAATGGGGCGAAGTCAACAAGTGGAGTGGTAATACCTTTTTCTAGATATTACCTAGAAATACCTAGGTAAAATATATGTCTCTTTAAATACAAGAAACAGCTGGGGGTTCTTTCTTTAGGTTAAATATCCAAAAGACTTGGTGGCATTATCTAAGATGACGCATTGACTGACAAACCTCCAATCTTTATCAAAGAGTGTAAAAGAAAATGAGAATACGATAATTTTATAAAACAAAAAAGCAAATCTTTTAGACATGTATCATTTGTTAGGGACTAACCTAAAAAATCACCAGTCAGTAAAATGTCTGAAGTGGAAATACTAAATAGTAGCCTAGAGTTTTCACCTTTCCTCAACTCGGCCTCAGCTATCTGTTAATTTCATGCTTTATTTATGCCCAAAGTGGCAAATATCAGAAATCAACTGCTAAGGGTATTAATATTTATGAAATCCTGGGTTAGATCTCAGTGTAGTAACCTTTCCTGGGTTCTCTCGTACAGATGGAGGATGAAATCAAGATGAGAGTAGAACGGGATTCTCACTGTAAGATCGCGATAATCGATTTTTCTCAAAGGCTCTGAGAAATCACCCTGGCCTGGCTCATTGCCTGCTCCAAACGGTTATAGCTCACAGGTAGCAACTTTTGTTTACTGGTTCAGGCTATAGTTTCACCTGTGCCCAAAGGTTTTAATTAAACATTTTTCTTTGTACCTAAGCCGATGATTCTTGAATTTTAGTGTGAATAAGAATCCCTTGGAATGCCGCTTAAAATGCAGATGGTGGGGGATTCAGTGTTTCAGTAGGACCTGGATGTAGGCAGAACTCTGCATTTTTAATCACAGCTTGGAAAACACTAACACAAATGTTTAAGAAAAAGAAACTCTTCACACTTGTCAGAAAGATTTGATACCTGTGATTGAAAAGAGAGAAGCCACAGTGCAATAACACCTCACTCAGTTAAGTAGAGTTTTATCACTGCTGTTCTCTTGGTATGTACCTAATATTAAAATGTACATACCCTGCTTTCATTTCATGGTACCATATCATTGTGCCTTTCAGCTAAGCACCAGTCATTTATAAAATGGTGCTACTGAAAGGGTGCTACCCACACCCACCCAGCAGAATCAGTATCATCTGGAATGAGTTAAAAATGCAGAACCTCAGCCTGCCCTAGACCTTCGGAATGAGAACCTGAATAGTAACAAGAGCCTCAGGTTTAAGAAGCATTGATCTAGCAGATTCTCAAACCAAATGTGACTTTCCAGCTCACTTTTAATTCCACTACTTCGCATTTTTTAATCTCAAAGGAAGAAACGTTTTAATTACGAGAGAACACAAGGTTATTAAGGGGAAAGGCATACCCTGGCTCCCAAACTGTAGTCGGTGATTGATGACTTTTAAATCAGATGGCAATTGGTTGTTAATGAAATCTCATTTGCCTTGTGCCTCCTTTATCAAAAAAGAGATCATAGCTCTCTGTAATTGTATTCATCTGTCTTCCATCTTCACTGTAAGCTTCCTGTGGGCAAGGTCAGGTCTTAGATAGCTAAATCCTCAGTGCCTATCCCTGACACAAGGAGGTGCTCCAAATCACTGGGATGGAAATACATACATATATACACTTCAAATAAATTGCCAATCACTTATCTGAGTTCTAGTCAACCTTCAAGTTCAAGTTTAAGCCTCCTATCCTTCATAAAGATTTCCTCAGTCATTTTATCCACCATGATCTCCACCTGTTCCAGGTAAAATGCCACTTATCTGACATGTAACATACATATACAGAACTTTAATCATCAATTATCTTTATTTTTTATCTGTTATTACCCCATTGAAGTTGTAAGAAGCTGTCTCTACATATTTCATACTGCCTCGCAGAGTAAGCATTCAAATATGTGTTACTATTGAGCTATCTTAAAGTAAAAATAGGCATTCAAATGAGAAAATCTACAAATTTTGATTTTCCTTCTAGCATCATTTAAATTGCCAAAATTAATTCTAGAGATGACAATATTTCAGTGGTTCCTCCAGCTGTTGCCTATTTATCTTAAGTAAAACATCTGTTTTGACATGAAATACTGTTCTTTTGGTATGTACAATTAATTTTTAAATGGTTAGTTGTACCTTTAGTCAACTCAATTCTAATTTCTGTTATTTATTACAGTAACTTATACTTATCTGTTAATTATAAAATGATTAATTTATAACAGTTTAATTCATAACCAAAATAAGTTTATAGCTAGAGATCACTTTAGGGATATACATAATAGTTTGTATGATGTCCTTGATAGCATCACACACAGACCAATATTTCCATTTTTAAAGCTAATTAATTGTAGGCATATTCCCCAATAGTATACCGACGGCATGTAAAGTTTTGACTCCTGGAATCATGACTACATTTGTGAATATCAGCATAGCTCCTCCAGTGTTTCGATAAATCATTATTTAGCTCCTTTAGTTTTAAAATGAGCTTTAGTCTATTACACAAATCCTCTCTTACTGTCCTATAGATGGCAGCATTGAGCAATGTATTTGGTAATAGGTGGCTTTTTGGTTTCTGTGAATTTTCATCTAGGAGTAAATTTTTCATACAGTACATATATCATTACAGTACACCACAAGACTAATTTAGTGCAAGGTGACAGAATAATACTTGTACCTGCTCAAAATTACTTCAGTTAGATTCCGTAAAAGCATTCTTTCTATGCTGTATATGATATAAACCAAATGTGCATTTCCAGAGTTATCCCAATTCATTAACAAAAAATATGTAGAGAACAAATGAACTTACTACATAGTTACAATAATAATAACCACTTTTAACTTTGGGAGTAAAACATCAGCAAGTACAAAGAAATGGCAATCTCTAATATTCTATGATCAGTGATTATCTGCCACGTGAAATCCATTGATCTGAACAGAATTTGTCTCAGCAATTTGGCTGATTTCATCATTGCTAGCCAATATATTTGCCCCTGAAGTTGAGTCTTTAAAGCAGAAATCCTTTCCCACTGAGAAATATATTTTGAAAAGCTTTTATAATAATTTATTTTATAAGATCAAAATCCTAACCTTTCTGTGAAGGTTATTGTAGATTTTTTGTAAATTAAATTGACCTTCCTGCCCTCTCTTCCTTTTAGAGAAGAGTTCAAGATTTTGTTTTCCATGGAGGTAAGTTCTTCTTATTTAGCCTTTTTTGGGGGTTGGGGGGGGGTGTTATCATTTGAAAAGTAAATGTCTGTGGACTTAGATTGTTTTCCTACAAAATGTGAACTATCAAACCCGTAAAAAGCCCTTTGGCCTTAGATTACTTTGTTCCCAGTAAACAGCCTTTTATCTTTCTTTTTTCTTGCCAAGGATAAAACCCCACACAGTTACACTTTACCACTAACTTCGTGCTTCCCTGCTCCACGCCCCCCTCCCCTGCTCCACATAAAGCACGCTATACCCTCAGAATCTCGGTCACTGTTATTGCCGCCTCGTTACAAGTTCCAAATATATGCTATTTATAGCTTTGCTGTAGTGGGCACGTGTCTCCACATCACCAAGCTGTCAGAGGGAGAGAGGGCGGGCTTTCAATTCACAGTGTGTACACAAATTATAGATTAACCAGGTTTAGATGAGACTGCATGATGGCAGGGAACAAAAAGGTGAGAGGAGAAATGAGAAGCTCCCAGGCTTGGGTTGGGGAGCAGCCCTTTGCTGATGCCGAGTCCTCCGAATTCACGTATCACACGCTGCTGAATGGCGCCTACCGTTCTCTTTAATTTTTTTCCCGACGCTTCGCAACCTACCTTGGTACCCCTAGCATCTCTTTCCACCTCCCCTCCTGCAATGCAAGATTTGAAAGACAGGGAGCTTCACCAATCAGAAGGCTTCCCTAAGAAACTTCCCCCGCCCCTCACCCCTGTGTTAGGCCCAGGCGCGCTCCTCCGCGGCCCAGCCCGCTTGGTCACTGAGCATGCCCAGCGCCTCGACTGCTGCGTTTCCCTGCCAGCATCCCGCAGTGCCTGAGAGCTGGCGGCAGGCGAGGGTCTCCCTCGTAGAGAGGGGGTGAAAACCCCAAACAGGCCAGAAATGGGGTAGAAAAATTAAATAGCATTAGGACGAGTGACAAACGTCATCTCTCTAGGGTCCTTAATGCCAGCTGGACAAGCAGAGGACAGACTTGTTTATAGGTCAGCTTAAAAACAAAAAAACAAAAAAAACAAAAAAACTTTGGGAAGCGTTTGCTTGTGGTGACTGATAATGCAAGGTTAACTGTATTAAGAGTATCTCCAGCTAGATCCAGGCTGCTGATCTGCTCTCCTCATGAAGTACCCATTTCCTGTACAGTTGAGCTGGCACCGTCCTTGTTTTCTGCCGATTATCCTTGTAGTCAAGGGTAAAAATTTTATGGGGTGGTTCGATGGGTGTGGAAGCTATGTGTGAAACAAACACTTCAGCCAATATTTACGCAGTAGGATGTTGGCCTTAGGAACCCTCTCGTAGGTCCCTAACATCTTTTTAAAATCAAAAATTGATTTGAGACTATGATAAGGGGCATATGATTTTCTCTCCGTGCCTTTACCCCTAGGTGTGAATCCCCGCCCCTCGCTGGGTGGAGGAGAAGGAGCTGTGATATTTACATTTTCTTCCTAATTGATTAGCAGCTAACCGCGCAGCGCCGGACGTAGGACATTTCCCAGGAATCCCTCTTCTCGTTTTGGAGTGACCAGGATCCCCCTAAACGCTGCTCTTGGGTGTACCTCAGTTCCTTCGAGGTACCTCCCTGCGGCAAATGTGGGGATTCCAAGGTACAGGCTGGTCCAGGAGTTCCTTAGGAAAGCTTATAGAACGCCAGGCCTCCTCACCATGGCCTATCACCCCGAAACTGAAATGCAGCTTTTGTTATTTATTTCCGGGGGTGGGGGGGGGAGGCGGGTAGAAGCCTTGACTTGGAGAGCTCCCTCTCAAGAGGTCGATCTTACCTGTTAGGTAAGATGCAGCCCAGCTCCTGTGCCCCCTCCTCCCGGGGCCCTCCCCCTCCTCCCCAATAGCCGCAGTGCCCCCCCGCTGCCCCCCACCCTCACTCCTGCGTCTTCCCCGGCTCGCCCTCACCCCCCGCCGTTTTCCCAGACTCCCCTCGTGCTTTCGGGTAGCCACCCAAACACCCCGCCCGCGCCCGCAGCGGGGATTCCTGCGGGCCGGGGGCGCCCTGGGTGGCACGCGGGTAGGAAGGCTGTGCTCCCCGGCGGGCGGCCGCGCTGGGGCGCTGGCCGAGCGCTGCTCCGAGGCTGGGCGCGGGCGCCGCTGCGGCACAGCCGGGGGGCGGAGAGGGGCGGGCGCGGGGCGGGCTCGGCCGGGAATGTAGAGACCCGGGCGGGAGCCTCCCGGCGGCGGCCGGGCTGCGGAGCGCGGAGGCTCCGTCACGTGTTTTTCTCCTCCGAGTGAGACGGCGGCGCGGTCGGAGGGGGCCGGCGCGCGGAGCCAGACGCCGCCGCTTGTTTTGGTTGGGGCTCTCGGCAACTCTCCGAGGAGGCGGGGGGAGGAGGGGAGAAGTAACTGCAGCGGCAGCGCCTCCCGGGGCAGAGGCTTCTTCCTCGACTCCTTCCAAACCTGCCCTCTCGTCCCCTCCCCTCCTTGCCTGCCGACCGGAGCGAGGGGCAGGGATGAGCCTGTCCCTCCGGCCCGACCCCACCCCAGCTCCGCCCGTTGCCTAGTAGCCTTTCGCGTGGAAAAGCCACTTTCTCCGCCCGCCGAGATGGGCCCGAATGGGGGCTGCAGAGGACGCGTCCGCGGGCGGCCGCAGCACCAGCAACAGCCGCAGCGCCGCGGTCTCTGCGATTGAGCTGGTATTTGGGCGGCTGGTGGCTGCGCGGACGGTTGGGGGGTGGGAGGAGGCAGAGGAGGAGGGAGAACCCCGTGCAACGTTGGGACTTGGCAGCTCGCCTCCCCCTGCCCAAGGATATTTAATTTGCCTCGGGAATCGCTACTTCCAGAGGAGAACTCAGGAGGGAAGGCGCGCGCGCCTGGAGGGGCAACGCGGGAACCCCCGGCCGCCGCCGCCGCCGCCGCCGCCTGCCTGCCTGCGCGGGACTCCAGCCCGGGCGGCGAGAGATGCATCTACTCTCTTTCCCGGCCGCAGCGGCTGAGAGGAGACTTGGCTCTCGGATCCGGGCTGCACTCCTGCCGGACGCACTGCCTGCCCCCCCGGGCACGAAACGCCCGTAAACTCCGGTCGGGGCTCTCTCCTTGGCGCAGCCGCTGCGTCCAGCTGCGCCCGCTCCTCCCCAGCGCGGGGGGCGGCGTGGATTTCGTAGTCGGGGTTTCTGCCTCCTCCAGCCCTGTTTGCATGCGCGGGGCCGCGGCCGGGAGCCTCTGCCCCCCACCCGGTGGTTTTTCTGCGCCTGCCGCTGCACGGCGGCGGTGGCAGCCGCAGCATGGCGAGCCCTCCGGAGACCGACGGCTTCTCGGACGTGCGCAAGGTGGGCTACCTGCGCAAACCCAAGAGCATGCACAAGCGCTTCTTCGTGCTGCGGGCGGCCAGCGAGGCGGGGGGCCCGGCGCGCCTCGAGTACTATGAGAACGAGAAGAAGTGGCGGCACAAGTCGAGCGCCCCCAAACGCTCGATCCCCCTCGAGAGCTGTTTCAACATCAACAAGCGGGCGGACTCCAAGAACAAGCACCTGGTGGCCCTCTACACCCGGGACGAGCACTTTGCCATCGCGGCAGACAGCGAGGCTGAGCAGGACAGCTGGTACCAGGCCCTCCTCCAGCTGCACAACCGTGCCAAGGGCCACCACGACGGGGCCTCTGCCCTTGGGGCAGGAGGTGGCGGGAGCAGCTGCAGTGGCAGCTCGGGCCTTGGCGAGGCTGGGGAGGACTTGAGCTACGGGGACGGGCCCCCAGGGCCCGCGTTCAAGGAGGTCTGGCAAGTGATCCTGAAGCCCAAGGGCCTGGGTCAGACAAAGAACCTGATTGGCATCTACCGCCTCTGCCTGACCAGCAAGACCATCAGCTTCGTGAAGCTGAACTCAGAGGCGGCGGCCGTGGTGCTGCAACTGATGAACATCCGGCGCTGTGGCCACTCAGAGAACTTCTTCTTCATCGAAGTGGGCCGTTCCGCAGTGACAGGACCTGGGGAGTTCTGGATGCAGGTGGACGACTCGGTGGTGGCCCAGAACATGCACGAGACAATCCTGGAGGCCATGCGAGCCATGAGCGATGAGTTCCGCCCTCGCAGCAAAAGCCAGTCCTCCTCCAACTGCTCCAACCCCATTACTGTCCCCCTGCGCAGGCATCACCTCAACAACCCACCGCCTAGCCAGGTGGGGCTGACCCGCCGCTCGCGCACGGAGAGCATCACCGCCACCTCTCCCGCCAGCATGGTGGGCGGGAAGCAGGGCTCCTTCCGTGTCCGCGCCTCCAGCGACGGCGAAGGCACCATGTCCCGCCCGGCTTCGGTGGACGGCAGCCCCGTGAGTCCCAGCACCAACAGGACCCACGCCCACCGGCATCGGGGCAGCTCCCGGCTGCACCCCCCGCTCAACCACAGCCGTTCCATCCCCATGCCTTCTTCTCGCTGCTCGCCTTCGGCCACCAGCCCGGTCAGCCTGTCGTCTAGCAGCACCAGTGGCCACGGCTCCACCTCTGACTGCCTGTTCCCGCGGAGATCTAGTGCTTCTGTGTCGGGTTCCCCCAGCGATGGCGGTTTCATCTCTTCGGATGAGTATGGCTCCAGTCCCTGCGATTTCCGAAGTTCCTTCCGCAGTGTCACCCCGGATTCCCTGGGCCACACTCCACCCGCCCGCGGAGAGGAAGAGCTGAGCAACTACATCTGCATGGGAGGCAAGGGGGCCTCCACTCTTACCGCCCCCAATGGGCACTACATTTTGCCTCGGGGTGGCAACGGTCACCGTTACATCCCAGGAGCCGGCTTGGGCATGAGCCCTGCCCTGGCTGGCGATGAAGCAGCCAGTGCTGCCGATCTGGATAACCGGTTCCGAAAGCGGACTCACTCTGCGGGGACATCTCCCACCATTTCCCACCAGAAGACCCCATCCCAGTCCTCCGTGGCTTCCATTGAGGAATATACAGAGATGATGCCTGCCTACCCACCAGGAGGTGGCAGTGGAGGCCGGCTGCCGGGGTATCGGCACTCCGCCTTCGTGCCCACCCAGTCCTACCCGGAGGAGGGTCTGGAAGGGCACCCCTTGGAGCGCCGTGGGGGCCACAACCGCCCAGACACCTCCACTCTCCACACTGATGATGGCTACATGCCGATGTCCCCAGGAGTGGCCCCAGTGCCCAGCAGCCGAAAAGGCAGTGGGGACTACATGCCCATGAGCCCCAAGAGTGTGTCCGCCCCGCAGCAGATCGTCAGACGCCATCCCCAGAGAGTGGATCCCAACGGCTACATGATGATGTCCCCGAGTGGCAGCTGCTCCCCTGACATTGGCGGTGGGCCCAGCAGCAGCAGCAGCAGCAGCGCCGCCCCTTCTGGGAGTAGTTATGGGAAGCCGTGGACTAATGGGGTAGGGGGCCACCACTCCCACGCCCCGCCGCACCCGAAACTACCCGCGGAGAGCAGCGGTAGCAAGCTCTTGTCTTGTACAGGTGACTACATGAACATGTCGCCAGTGGGAGACTCCAATACCAGCAGCCCCTCTGACTGCTACTACGGCCCTGAGGACCCCCAGCACAAGCCAGTTCTCTCCTACTACTCATTGCCAAGGTCCTTTAAGCACACCCAGCGCCCCGGGGAGCTGGAGGAGACTGCCCGGCACCAGCACCTCCGTCTTTCCTCCAGCTCTGGTCGCCTTCTCTATGCCGCAGCAGCCGAAGACTCCTCTTCCTCCACCAGCAGCGACAGTCTGGGCGGGGGACACTGCGGGGCAAGGCCTGAGCCCGGCCTCCCGCATCATCTCCACCATCAGGTCCTGCAGTCCCATCTGCCTCGGAAGGTGGACACGGCTGCGCAGACCAACAGCCGCCTGGCTCGGCCCACCAGACTGTCCCTGGGGGACCCCAAGGCCAGCACCTTACCTCGGGCCCGAGAGCAGCAGCAGCGGCCAGCCCTGCTGCACCCTCCGGAGCCCAAGAGCCCAGGGGAATATGTGAATATCGAATTTGGGTGTGATCAGCCAGGCTACTTATGTGGCCCCGTGGCATCCCACAGCTCGCCTTCCATCAGGTGTCCATCCCAGCTCCAGCCAGCTCCCAAAGAGGAAGAGACTGGCACTGAAGAGTATATGAACATGGACCTGGGACCGGGCCGGAGGGCCACCTGGCAGGAGAGCCCTGGGGGCCAGCCTGGCAGAGTGGGCCCTGCACCTCCAGGGACTGCTAACATGTCCAGGCCGACCCGGGCAGTGCCTAGCGGCCGGGGTGACTACATGACCGTGCAGGTGGGTCGTCCCCGGCAGAGCTATGTGGACACCTCTCCAGTTGCCCCTGTCAGCTATGCTGACATTCGGACGGGCATCGTGGAGGAGGCCAGGCTTCCTGGGGCCCCAGCGGCGGCTCCCTCCTCATCCTCAGCAGCCCCTGCTTCACCCACTGTGCCTCAAGGAGCGGGGGAGCCGGAGGCTCGCTCTTCCCTGCTGGGGGGCCCGCAGGGACCCGGGGGCATGAGCGCCTTCACCAGGGTGAACCTTAGTCCCAGCTGCAACCAGAGTGCCAAAGTGATCCGCGCAGACCCACAAGCGTGCCGGAGGCGGCACAGCTCCGAGACCTTCTCCTCTACTCCTAATGCCACCAGGGCGGGCAACACGGTGCCCTTCGGAGGGGGGGCTGCAGTCGGGGGCAGCGGTGGTGGCAGCAGCAGCAGCACTGAGGACGTGAAACGCCACAGCTCTGCTTCCTTTGAGAATGTGTGGCTGAGGCCTGGGGAGCTTGGGGGAGCCCCCAAGGAGCCGGCTCAGGTTTGTGGGACTGCGGGGGGTTTGGAGAATGGTCTCAACTACATAGACCTGGATTTGGTCAAGGACGTCAAACAGCGCCCTCAGGAGCGCCCCCCTCAATCGCAGCCTCCCGCACCCCCGCCCCAGCATCAGCCAATGGGCAGCAGTGAGAGCAGTTCCACCAACCGCTCCAGCGAGGATGTAAGCGCCTATGCCAGCATCAGCTTCCAGAAGCAGCCAGAGGACCTCCAGTAGCTCAACTGGACACCACACACAGCAGGTGCGTTTCATGGTGACAGTCAGAGGACAAAACCGCTTTTCACCTTGTGCTTGATTTCTCTTCCTCTTTGCCTCTGCCCCTTCCCTGTCATTCCCACTGCTCCTTAGGGAGTCCACTCACTGGAGGAGGGGAGGTCAGGGCACACAAGATGCTCACCCCACAGTCACACCTGCATGATAGTCAAATAAACCTGTAGGAGCAGCCACACGGGAGGGAAGCCTGTTTTATTTGAAGTTCCCAAGGGAAGTACTTACGGTAGTGTTTTCAAAACATATTCTCTTAAACCAGTTCTGAGATTTGTGGAGTTCAGATATAAGAACCTTGGTCTCTTTATTGAAGTTTACTTTTGACACTATATTTAGGTTACTCCCTGGAAGGGACAATTCTTCTACAAAAATATTTGTTACAACGGGCTGAGACCTTCATTTAAGGCAATTTCTCAGAGCTCTGAGGTTGATCACGATAAGTCGCTCTGTGTACTTTAGTTCTGTGATTTCCCAATATCAAAGGCAGCCTAAGTAGCGGTGGGAGACGTCGATTTTTATTTGCATTTCCCTAAAACGATTCAGGAGCAAGAGCTTGTTTAGGCTTATGCATTTAGAGAGAAATACCTGTCTACGACTCTTTAGAATATAAGGGCGATGCTTCCTTTTTGTTCCTGGACCAGGATTTGTGAAGTACGCGCACACGCCAGCCCACCACCTCGCAGGCATGACTGCTTTTGTACAGGATATGCGGTGAAATCTGCATGTGTCTGGGACTCATTATTAGTTAAGAGTTATGGAAATTCACCCCTGTGTGTCTGCTTCACAGTTGTCTGCTCCTGCACGGGCCTGCACAGAGACTTCACACACATCATCTGGGGGGGGGGGGGGGGGAGGGGGCTACTCTGCATCTTCTGTAAAATTACTTCATATTTTTATGTTGAAAGACGGAATATTAAATCAGGGAAATGGAGGGGTTTGGTTTTTGCTTCACATTGAACATAAGGGCTAAACCCTGTACTCTTCATTTTTAGGATATTTATTGTTTGCCTTTAAGTTCAAGGATAGATGCCTCAGTAAATGTTGAAAGTTGGCTTTAAGTCTTCTGTGGTTAATGCTGTGTTGAAAATGAAAAACATTTGTAATAGGAAATTAGCCTGCCCTTCGTTCTATTGAGCCTGTTTTCTGGTGGTCATAATTGTGGGAAGAAAGGAGTATAGTTTGCAAATAATGTGATGAGTTGGCAATGCAGAAGTTTCCAGCATTTGGAAACACTTTATTCTGACAAACTGTTTATCTTGTGATGGTCTTTTTAAAATGTGCTTCACAGAATGAGCTTTTAAAAGCATTCTTCTTCTTAATATATGTCCGTTCATAAGAAATTAATTTCTACATTGGGTTCCTGTTGATAAATACTTGTTGATTATGTGGTCCCAGCCTCTTAGATTTGAATAGTTTCCAGTCTTTGATCCATGTCCTTCTCTATTTTGTAGAACAAGGTATAGGTGTATGAATAAACTAATATTTTAGGTGATAGGATATATTATAAAAAGTATTTATTTGATCAATATTCAGCACTTATTTTCATGATTCACTAGAAGATTTTGTGTTTATCAACATGAACGGTAAAACTTTTGGTTATTTCAAAGATGTTTTGGAGAATGTGAGTTCCTCTAACACTTTAGTCATTTGTGATACAAAGTCTTCATTTATAAATAATAATAATTTGAAGGGGGGGGAACCCCAGCAGAACTTAAATTTGGTTTTAAAGGAGATGAAGGAAGAGGCTAAGAAACAATACATTTTCCTCACCTGTTTTCTTAATTCAAACAGGTTTCTTTTTATAGAATAAATAATATTTCCTCTGAAGGAAATTGATGACCAAATAGCTTTTGTCTTTCAAAAGGGGTTAAAATCCTCCTTGTGTGGAAGATACATTAAAAACCAACCAACCAAAACAATTTTTCTATTTTTAATTTTCTTAGGAAAAAAAATATTATTGACTAATCATACAATCATATCCCTAATAATCTCGGAGTACCAGTAGACCACGCTTTAACATCACCATGCCAGAAAAGTCTACATTTATTGGTAAGATGAAAATACAGCAAGATGAGGAGGGGGTGCTGTTTTAAATGAGGCACCAAATGCTACTTGGCACATTTACACCCTGAATTCTGCTTGCTGGCCTTTGCCCTGTTGAGTTTAAAATATGATTTCGATAGTCAATTATTATCTGAAACGAAAAGAAATCAAACCTGTCCTGGGCAAACAACCTTCCTAGGAATGAGTGTTAGTTTGTGAAAGTGTGTTCCTGACTCCCTCAGCAGTTTCTTGTCTTTGCCTCTTTCCCACGTCTCAGCTAACACCTGAAACGTGAAAGGAAACGAGGTGCTCTGAAGCTGAGCCTTCTCCTATCCGCTCACTTTAAATATCTCCTCTCGTCTAATGTTTTTCACAGTCTATTCAAGGGGAACATTTGTGAGGCATTTAGCTCGGGTTCCCTCTGCTTCACTGCCTGTCCAACCACGGTTTGTTTCTCTGGTCAGTCTGTCTCCTCTGACTTGGTTCTAACCTGCTGGATTGATTTCCCAATATTCCCCATCTCCCATTCCCTTTGTTTTCCGCCTCTGATTTCATATTCCTGGCATTGCCTGCCCTGTTTGCTCCATTTTTGAATTCCACAGCACTTGTGGCCTGCGTACTCTCTGCAGAGTAAATTGAGAGCCCAAGGAGGGCGGGCAAAAAGGACACAGCAGCAGTTCAGCTACCTTTAACCAGGGTTTCCCTCCAATTTGTTTTTCCGTTTTGAAACTGCAGGTGGGAAGAGAGCAGGTTTTGGCAAAGACATAGACCCAAACCATCCTTTTGAGGTTCCCTCCCCTCCCCTACCCCCCGCTTTTTCTGGTCATTTTGTTAAGTCCCCCTAAAAAGGCGCGGGAGCGGGGGTCATTTCCTTTCACTCTATTTCCTTTTGTGATTTCAAGGATTCCATACCTCCAGGACGCCCTCCCTACCCTCCTTCCCTCTCCCTCCTTCCCGTTTCCCTCGCTGTGTGGCCTTTTTGTCTGGCGCTAACCCTCTCGGCTCTGGCACTTTCCCGTTTCCCGGGTCACCTCCGCTTCCTGCATTCCTCCCTATTTATTTGGCACTTGGCTTCCCCTCCCGCCTAGCCCCCTTTCGCTGGGGGTTGAGGACTGCGTGGCAAGGCTGACGCTGCTCTCAGAACTCTCCCACCCTGCCCATGCCGGGTGGCCGGGGGACACCGAGGGGGCCGAGCCCCTTCCTCACCAGCCCCTTCCCCTGGGGCAGGGCAGTGCAGAGTGTGGCTCTGAGCTGGCGGATGGGCGCTGATTGGCTCCTGGAAAAGCCAATCAGTGAGCGTATCAGCGGAGCTGCCTGAGGCGGGGCGGGGCCTGGGGCTGGAGGGTGTGGGACGGGGGCTGTGGCGCGCTGGGGCCTCGTCCGCGGGTCCTGCTGTGGCTGCGGGCTTGGCGCCCCTGGCCGCCATCTCCCACGCGTTTCCATCCACCCCCTCCCCTCTAGAGCCTTCAGAACTGAGCCAAACACGAGCCCCTCCCATCCCCTCCCAGAGGATGTTCTGCACTCTGCCTTATTCGTGCATCCAGACCAGAATCCTAAGAATGAGAAAGTCCGACCAGCCCACTGACTGAGGCCGGAAATACACACTTCCTCTTATTTTTAATTGAGAAAAATCCAGGCCGTGACCATGTGACATTCCCCATTTTGTTTCCCTCCTTTCGTTACTACGGTTTACTACGACACTGAGTTCCTTCATCTTCTTGTCTTAAAATCCACGAGCAGGAGGGAGCTGCAGCACGTGGTTGTAGGATTGATTGGGTTGGCTTAAGATTCTCACATTTACATTCCTTCCTAATGGGAGGGAGGAGGAAAAAAAAAACAGAAGAGAATGCATGTGCTGTGACTGGCACTGGGGATCATCGGAAAAACTCATTTGGCTTGACATTGCATTAGGGTCAACACCATATAGAGTGCCTGCAGTTTGCAAAGCATGGAGCTGGATAAGATCAACACAAACTGACCCTTCTAGACCCGAGGGAGCTCACAGTGAAATGAAAACGTCGGATAGAGCTTGCAAATCGTGAGAATCTAGAGATTCATTACAAGGGCTTGGATAGGTTTCCTTTCTGAGGTTGGAAGAAAAGCTTTTTTTAAGCTCTCAGAAACAGATCTGTTTTTTGACCAGTGACAGCCCAAGTGAAAGCTCATCAGGGTAGGCTGGGGGAACCGATTTTAAAAGCCTGCTAGATTTGTGTTGTGCTTCTTCATATAACCAAAATTATGTGAGATGCATTACTATATGGGATGGAAAATTTGTTCAGATTTATCCTTTCTGAAATAAATGTGGGAAATAAGAAAAAGAAATACTGTGGCAGTATTTTCACCTCCTCCAATCCTATCCCTTTCAAATAAACATTTCTCACCATCCAGCATCCCTGAATCATAAGCCCCAAAGGCAGCATTTTTTCCTCAGGTGCCCATTGAAATAAGTAAAAGTGTAAGGAAGAGCCACTGCCCAGTGTAAATCCTATGGCCTAATACTGCTTCTGAGCTGTGGAAAAGAGTCTTTCCGCAGTTCCAAAAAACTTTGAGCATCTAACAAGCTTTTTAATTTCTGCCATTGTTTAGGTGGCTTTTATATTTAAAAAAACAAATCTGTATAAAAATATTTCATATATTGTAGTCATTTATCTGACTGCCCCCCAAATAAATACTGTCTCCAGAATTGCTGTGCAGTAGGGACTTAGAATTCAAAAGTGCATGCTCCCCCCCTTTTTTGGTTTATCAGAATTCCTGGAAAATAGCTTTATGTTATCTTGACTGATGCAATGGAAAAAGTAGCTCCTTGGAGCTAGAGATCTTGTGTTCTAACAGCCAGTGCCCTTCACTAGCCAGGTGACCTTGGGCAAGTCACTTAAGATCTCTGGACCTTAAGAGAACTTGAGAATGTCGTTCTAAATTATTCTAACCTCCTTTGCAGCTCTAAACATAGGCATATTTTGGAGAAAAAGGCTGATTCTTTAATGGGTCAGTTGTAATGCGGATTCTTTCTGAGGAAGCTGCTGAAGGGCTCCTAATGAAATGCAGTACAATAGTTTGTTTTGTTCTGTTCTGCCTTTTGGATCAGACACTCTTTATGGTTTGATTAAGGACTGCTTTTAACCTTTTCTTCTTTGGAAGGGACATTTTCAGGTTTTTAACATACCTTAAGACAGAACCTCCTGACTGCATCAGTCTAAGTTTTTAGAACATTCTCTAGACTGGATCAGGCTTCTCACACCCCTTTTATTAAAATCAAATGTGTGGCAATGCAAGTCACCTGCTAATTTCTGCATCCTAAGGTCAACTGTTAGAAGTGTCTCACCCCACCCCACAGCACAGGTCACACTTTAACCAGTTTGTTTCTATGACATTATTCTATTTATTCTGTTGGAAATCGCCCTTTCTTGAACTGGTGGTCTCTTTATGGATAATGTTTCTCATTTGTAACATCAGAAACCTTCAGTGAGGTATCCATTTGAATGAACGGAAAGGAAACCTGAGAGGCCAGTTGGGGATTGTAGGAAGTCTTCCACAATTTTTTGTTTAGTTTTTGTTTTCTCTGGTAGGTGTATTGAAAAAGTTCCTTGTTTCTCTTGCCGGCAAAATGAGTGTTGGCCCGCTTTTTTGGGCTTTCGGATTTTTGATTAGTTAGTTGAGCTTACACAGCTTTGCTGACCCAGTATTATTGTGGCTGTCCGGTTGCCATTGTATTCAGGAGTTCTGACCCTTTGGGCATCTCCATGTGGATTTCATAAGTCGTTAGAAGAGTCTGTTGACTCTTTCATTCAGAACTTCCGTAGACTTATCTTTTCCAATCTTCCTGCTATAATCAGATCTATTTCTTAGCTGTATAGTATATAAATGGTTCTTTTTATTTCGCTGGGTTGGTAATTCTAGGATAATAGAACCCTTCACAATGTTAAAATTTTGTTTTGCTTTATTTTGAAGAAAGTCATTTCCTCAATTATTTCCTCATGTTTCAGAGTTACTGGAAATTGTATTCAAGGAAAGTAGCTTCTTGTGAATTCAGTTTGAAGTGATTTTCACACTGAAGATTCTGTAACTTTTTTTATACTCATGCTTTTTTGTGTTTTAATATAATAGATACTCTTCTCAACCACATTTAGAATTAAATAATTGATTTATTTCATTATCTTATGAGTCCATAGCTATGTGGCAAACTTTAAAAGCTCTTCTTAAAGTGTTATTGAACATGTTCAAAAGTTGTAATCACACTGAATTTTAACTTAACAGTTACATTTGAATATTAGTATAGTATAATAGTATACTAATTTCATACTAATATAAAATAGTCGCAAAAAAACTTATGGTAAAGCTTTTTTAAATGCTAGGCTAGTAAATATCTATTTACTTCTCATCTTGTCTTACATTATGGAAATGAATCTGTCCTATTCTTAGTTCACAGAAAAAGAGGGAAGATGGATTAGATAAGTATAATGTATGGTTATCTATGGGCAAAGGAATAGTCTCCATTTTAATAATGTTCTTGCTGCAGGCTCTGCTATAATCTATAAATTTGGTTGGATAAATGTTATTTGTGCTGCTTTAATGAGTTACTGATCTTTGAATAGTAGAGCTTTTAAAAATGCTATGTTTATGTTGAAAAGGCTGCTTTTCTTTTTCATCTCCCTTTCTGCATTTTCATTAATGATGGCAGTAGAATCGAATATGTGGGTCAGACTAATTTTAATCTTATCTATCTTCAAGCAGAGAAGGGATTTTGTAGTTTTATTACCCCTCCCCTGAATGTTTTAGTGAGTAAGCTCAATTGTATGCATTGTTTTTCCATTCCATGGTTTTTTGTTTGTTTTTTGTCCTCACCCAGTCCCCCGCTCCCTGGGTCACACTTTGCACCACCCCATCTACCCCTGACCTAGCCCACTTAGAGCCAATTGGGTGCTAATTGGTTGGCCTGAAGAAGATACTGGAGAAACCCCAGTTGTAGTGAGAGAAAAAGACAGATAATCTCCCCCTCTTGCCCCCGCCATTTTTTCTGTTGACAAAAATATACTTTGATGTGAGTTCTCTGATCTTCCTTCACGAATCTATGCCATTTGCCAAACAGTACCACTTAGTCTTATGAAGTTGATAGTTGTGTTATGTTTGTCGAAATGATCAAGGAGGCAGTTTTTATTCTTCAAATACATATCTACAAACTGTATTTTGTAGAGAAAATCATGATTCTTACTTTTAAGAAGGTTATCATCTGAGACAGGCAACATTAAAAAAGAAGGTATTTGTAAAAATATACCAATTAGTGGAAGGTTTCTGAAATATTCAGTAATTACTATGCCTTTAACTATTCGTTTGAAGTTCTCCAACGATCACTTTCCTGTTCATTTAAGAATCGTGGGAAGGGCTCTATAGGACATGAGAGAGAATCATATTACCCTCGAATTTTAGGGATTGTGGGAATAATCAGAAGAACTTCAGCATCTCCAGTGCAGAGTTAGAGGCCACCCATCTGCCAGCTCCGACATAGGTCATCAGACCTTGGCCAAACCATGATTTTTTGTTGATCCCCTCTCTCTTCCTTCCTCAATAAACACCATTGAACACCTGTTGTGTTCCAAATAGCACATACTCTGTTGAAAGATGAGGATGGATGCTTGGAGGAAAGAAACGGGAGTGAGGGGAGTTCATGCAAGTAATTAGCAAATTTCTGTGGCACCAGGGATCTGGGCTCAGCTAAATGGAGGTTCAGAACACGCAGTCCATGGGAGTCAGCATTTTTCATGTACTTACAGGGAGAAAATGCCATCCACCTCAGAAATTTGTGCTTTTCTTCATCGTTCCAACCCAGGCTTCCTGCCTCACAATCCCACCAGCATCCTTAAATAGTCGATAAGGCCTTGAGACCCTCGTTTGGAGGAGTGGTCCATTTTCAGATATGCAGTTAGCAAACGATATTGGCAAGAAGCAAGAAAAGATACCTTTGGCTCTTTCATCCAAGTGAAGCAGCCAGTACAGGGGTCCCGGTGTTAAATGAGCAGGAGTTCAATGATGACTTGTTATGGGTCTGTCGGGGTTAGGAAGCATGGCGTGAAGGTGGAGGCTGCAAAAGAAACGGTGAAGTCTTTTCCGTTGGTCTTGGAAGCTCTCTTATTCAAGGACTTTTTTCCCCCCTCTCAGTGGGTGGTTTTTATTTTTAGTAGTGAAAGGCTCTCACCCTCTGACCTTGGGTTCCTGCGCTTGCTTCTGGCTGGAAGTATAATCTCCTTTGAGATTTTGTCATTGCTGCCTCTTAAGTGTGCGCACACACTTTCCTTCTCTGTTTTGATGATGTGCAGTCATATCTGTTTTTAAGTTTGCAGTAGTTTTTTACAGAAACATAAAAAAAGCCTTTTTTTTTTTTAAGACCACCGAGTTTTATGATAGCTTGCTCGCTGGGTCCATTCACACTTTTTTTTCTTCAAGTTTCTGGTTCAGGCAATAGATGCACATGCTATAAGTTTCAAGTAATTAAATTTTTTTTAAGGTATTGAATGAAGAATAAGGCCCCCTCCCGCTCGTTGCCCAGCTTCTCTTCTCAGAGGCTACCATCAATGATTTTGTTTTTTATCTTTCCGGAGGTGAACTATTCATAAATTTTGAAGCTTCATAATAAAAAATTGGTGGTATGCCCACTGCTCAAAGTCTTCTATGGAAGAACATGCTCAGATCTCAAATTTCTGCACTAGAGGAACACAGCAGACAACATACCTCTTACAATAGACTCATTGCTCTTTTTGTTAAAGAGAAAAAAGAAAATGCCCTTTACTTTCCATGCCTCTTGCATTTCATGTTTGTATAAACTGATTAACAAGGGAAAGGTGCCTCAGTTTTAAGTACTACCATTTAAAATCTTTAATACCTTATTTTCTTCCCCTGATCACTTTCGTGGTAGTAAGCAGACTCCTCCCTTTCGCCACCACCCCACCCTATGAATAACTAGTTCTTAATATAGTATAGTAGGATTAAGTACAAAGGTTAAGGATTCTTTTGAAGACTTTCTGGACACCAACGTCTCATAGTTTTGAGAGTTCAAAAGAATTAATGCTTTTTATTGGAATAATCTTTCATCATTTCCAATTCTGGAAACAGTTTATTTTAGACATAATATTGTATAGAATTAAAATTAATTCCTTTGCACTAGTGATATTCTCTCATACATTTTCTTTAAAGTTATTAATACTTTTGAGAAAATGAGTTTGGAATATAGAGAATCTATTACACTACCTAAAGAAGACATATGTATTACTGAGATCATTTCTACTTTGAACCAAGGATGAACTCTGCTGTTTAAAAATATTTATGACTGATGCCCTGATGTTCTTGCTAATTGTGGTCCAGATAGAGTATGAATGGAATGGGATAGCCCTTGTTACAAAACAGAAACTTTTAAGATAACATTTGATGACAGGTAACAGTTAAACTGGAATTATCAGTCATTTCATCATTTTTGGTGACTTGTCAATAAGAGTGTGCTAAAAGCAGTAATAATAGTTTTCTTCCAGATCATCTAGAGGAAGGAGGAATGAGATTCATCAACACGAAGGAACTTTTTTAAAAGCTGTTAAAGAATTTGGTGTACAAATCTATCCAGTTTCTTAGGTGTATGCATCATTTAGCTTTGATGTGTAACAAACCATCCCAAAATGGATTGCCTTAAAACATCAGTCATTTGTTAGGTCACAATTCTGGGGCTTGGTGGTTTGGGCTGGGCTCAGTTGGGCAGTTCTGCTTGTCTTACTTGGATGGATGAGCTCTCGTGGTTGCAGTCACTGGGGAGTTGACTGATTGGCGTAAGATGGCTTCGCTCAATTGTCCGTTGGATTGCGCTGGCTGTCAGTTGGCGCTTGCTATTGACTGAGCCACATGTCCCCTACAGGCTAACTGGAACTTCACGTGATATTGCACGAGTTCCCAACAGTGAGAGGGCGCAAGCATGCACAAGTACTTTTCAAGCCTCTGCTTATATAACATTTGCTTCCATCCCATTACTAAAGCGAGTCACAAGGCCACGCCCAGTTCCAAAGGGTAGAAAAAGATACTGATTCTTGATGAGAGAAACCATTTTTTTCTGATTTGTACATACATACGCATATTCATAAACACGTTATTTATGTCATCATTAGCAGTTACTTATCAATTGCATTTCGAACATTTAGAATAAAAATTATTCTTAGATGTTTATAATGAGTATTCCCAGCTCTGGGTGAAATATCAGTGATTTCCTTCATGTTAGGGTGGCGTCACTTTTTTCCTCTTAATTTTTCTTTAAGAAACATGAAAGCTTATGTTCCCCCAATAAATCTTTATTGAGCTCCTTTGCAAGCCAGGCGCTGGAGGCAGAATGGGACGGGTCCCCCCTCATGGTGCTTATGGGAGGCAGAGAACAGAGCCAGGAACAAAGAACTGTGCCGCTGGGAAACGTAGCGTGAAGAAGGACGACGAGGTGTTCAGAAGTAAAATAACGGGGAACTGCTTAAAATGTGGGGGTGGGAAACGTTTTTGAGAAAATAGTAAACAATGTAGTCCTATCATTCAAGTTTGTGAAGGGGAAACATATTTGTATATCACACGGGCCTTGGGCCGGGTGCATATTCAGGCGTTGAGATGGAGTCTTTTTTGTTTTCTCTTTAGAGAATGCCTCTTGGATGAGTGAGGGGAGGAAGCTCACCTCTTAAAAAAAAAAAGAAAAAAAGAATGCTGAGATTCCTAGTACCTGAGACTGTTGTCTGTATTTTTACTGCCGTTGGTGGTTGGTGACAGCATTTCTGCTGTTTGTCTTAAGACTGGAGGATCACACTTTCTAGCATCCTCAGGTGGCTCACAGAGGCTTGGGGACCCAGCACCAGAGGACACTGGGCATGTGACACTGTGCTCCTCTTCCCCTTCACCAGGACCGCCCTTTCCCTACCTGCACAGCAAGCTGGACTGGCCGAGAACTTGCCCAGAGAACTAGACCTTTTGTAGGGTGAGGGGAGGAGCAGTAGCCAAAACAGAGTCGAAGACTTTTCAAGGGTTCAATGCTTTGAAAGAAGTTTTCTCACCTGAGCACAAATCCAGATGTTAATGCAGAGTTGCTCATGATTGGAAAGCTGATGCAAATGGTTGGAAAGATGGAGTCAAAGCCAAGGCTACACTTGTGTTAACTCTTTGCCCCAGATCTTCGAAGTTACAGAACAAACCAACATGGAGCACTGTATAAAAGACCTCACGGGTGTGGGAGAGAGGGAGCTTACACGTTTTGAGGGGCCGGTTGAGCGGTGTATTTTTATTCTGATCTTGGCAATTCCCATCCACCCCCCAACTCCTCCATTGCTTTCCCTCTCTGCCCGCCTTCCTAATTCCAGGGCACTCTTTGAACCACAGCTAAACAATAACTTCCGTTCAAAAGTGATCCCATTCCTTCTGGTTAGATTAAGGAATCTAAATATTACATTTGTTTAAAGATTAAGGAATCTAAATATTACATTTGTTTAATGGGTAATTTCTGAAAATATTTTACTTCCACGAATAGGATAGTTGGGTACCCTAGAAGTCATTGGGATTATAATTAAAACTTTCCTTTTTGCCTAGACTTTACTGCGCGCGCGCGTGTGTGTGTGTGTGTGTGTGTGTGTTGTGGTGTGTTTGGAGCCAGATCGGAAGTTTAGGGGTTGGAAACTACAGTCTAATAAAAAGGGTTATATTCTTAAAACTGGATCTTTAAAAATATTTTGCATTCTGAGCCTTTGGTCCCTTACAAGTCCCTGCAGGGGACTGAGCTTCAGAAAGTGTGCAGGCTTGTTGTTTCTCGGGCCTTTGAACTGGGCGAGGAATGTGGCTCAAGACGGAACAATGAATGGCTGGTGCTTTTAGCCTCCAGCCTGAAACTCACTGGAGGAATGTTATTGTGTCTTCAAAGCCAGCGTCCCACCAGCCTGTATTAGATGGGCTCTTGAAACGCGTCTCTGCGTGATCGAGTTCGCACAAAAACCCACGCCACCCAATCCGATCAAATTTGCTGGCTACTTTTAGGTGGATTTTTAAATGACTGTCTCTTCTCTAAGAATAAAACTCAATTCTACAATTCCACCGCTCCCTCCTCACCCCAACTGAGAAGATTTGTTTCTCACTAGATAAGGAAACTTAAGGCTTTTTTTTTTTTTTTGGTTCAGAGAATATTATTTTTAAAATGGTGGCAGGAGGTATTTATGAAGATAAAGAAGTCTTAGTTCTGCAGAGTTTGGAATGGATTTCCATTAGATGTTAGTAAAATTGCGTTTGCTATATAAAATCAATGCATTTACATGATCAAAGAAAACATTTAGAGTATTCTGTTTGCTGGGTTCAAGTGTAGCCAGCACCCTGCCTCATACCTTTCTTTCAGAAAATTTACCCCTTCCTGACAGGTGATGGAAACCCCTGTCTTTGCTCTGGTTACTGGTTTCACGGTGCTCTTTCCTACTAAAAATAGTGAGCTATTTTAGAGTAGGCTCGTTATTCTTTTCATGACTCCAGTATCTGAGGATGTGCTCACAAAATGCTTGCCAAACTGAAAACTTGATCATCAATAGTTCAGGAGAGGGTTGTTGGATCAGGGATGAGGATGACTTTAGAAAAATCTCAAACAAAAACAATACTATGCATATAGTTTGAGTACCTCACACCTTTCCATTTGCCAAATATTTTTAAAAAATCAAATTCAGATTTAACCATTTATTCAAAATAACCAAACAAAATTACAGGAGTCCTTGCAATTTAATAGGACCAGATATGAAAACTTGGGTAAAATTAATTACAGTTGCATCATCCCTATGTCTGAAATCTTTGTATATATACTTCCTCTGTTCCCCCAAACTGTTCTTTTAGAGATTGACAGAAACTTTGCTTTGTTTTGACAAGATTTATTTCTCTGCTTTCAACAGTAGTTCATCAACTTTTACTCCATTTAATAGAGTTCTTCTGATGTTAATTGTAGCTTACCGATCTAGGTCATAGCATAGCCTTTTTACTGAGGTTTAAAGATATCAAAAGCAATGAGAAAAATATTTGAAAAATAATTATTGTATCATAGTTACTTCTAGTTTTGAAAAGAGGTCAGTCATTTAGTATGTGATTCATAGAGTCCCCTTCTAATTTGTCCCTATGCCCCTTCCTTTTCTTCCACTTGGGTCTATTGTTGTTAATTAGCCCTTCTGCTAAACTGTGGGTAAGGTCTGGGAAGAGGAATTAAATTTAAACGCGTTCATTTTGCCAATGTGGCACTTTTTAGCTACTCTGCTAAAAAGGTACTTTGGTCTGGGAAATTGACCCTAACTGCCAAGATATGAGACTTTTCCCCTGCATTCTATTTCCATACTTGATTGAGGCTGAGCCAGTTTGATGGCCAAAGTCATAGACTGTGTCTTCTGGTTTATCAGCTATTAGCAATTCTTTTAAAACGCTGCTTGAAATTTCAACTAT
>NW_011888874.1:2516538-2548569 GCF_000151845.1 Pteropus vampyrus
GTGTGTGTGTGTGTGTGTGTGTGTGTTGTGGTGTGTTTGGAGCCAGATCGGAAGTTTAGGGGTTGGAAACTACAGTCTAATAAAAAGGGTTATATTCTTAAAACTGGATCTTTAAAAATATTTTGCATTCTGAGCCTTTGGTCCCTTACAAGTCCCTGCAGGGGACTGAGCTTCAGAAAGTGTGCAGGCTTGTTGTTTCTCGGGCCTTTGAACTGGGCGAGGAATGTGGCTCAAGACGGAACAATGAATGGCTGGTGCTTTTAGCCTCCAGCCTGAAACTCACTGGAGGAATGTTATTGTGTCTTCAAAGCCAGCGTCCCACCAGCCTGTATTAGATGGGCTCTTGAAACGCGTCTCTGCGTGATCGAGTTCGCACAAAAACCCACGCCACCCAATCCGATCAAATTTGCTGGCTACTTTTAGGTGGATTTTTAAATGACTGTCTCTTCTCTAAGAATAAAACTCAATTCTACAATTCCACCGCTCCCTCCTCACCCCAACTGAGAAGATTTGTTTCTCACTAGATAAGGAAACTTAAGGCTTTTTTTTTTTTTTTGGTTCAGAGAATATTATTTTTAAAATGGTGGCAGGAGGTATTTATGAAGATAAAGAAGTCTTAGTTCTGCAGAGTTTGGAATGGATTTCCATTAGATGTTAGTAAAATTGCGTTTGCTATATAAAATCAATGCATTTACATGATCAAAGAAAACATTTAGAGTATTCTGTTTGCTGGGTTCAAGTGTAGCCAGCACCCTGCCTCATACCTTTCTTTCAGAAAATTTACCCCTTCCTGACAGGTGATGGAAACCCCTGTCTTTGCTCTGGTTACTGGTTTCACGGTGCTCTTTCCTACTAAAAATAGTGAGCTATTTTAGAGTAGGCTCGTTATTCTTTTCATGACTCCAGTATCTGAGGATGTGCTCACAAAATGCTTGCCAAACTGAAAACTTGATCATCAATAGTTCAGGAGAGGGTTGTTGGATCAGGGATGAGGATGACTTTAGAAAAATCTCAAACAAAAACAATACTATGCATATAGTTTGAGTACCTCACACCTTTCCATTTGCCAAATATTTTTAAAAAATCAAATTCAGATTTAACCATTTATTCAAAATAACCAAACAAAATTACAGGAGTCCTTGCAATTTAATAGGACCAGATATGAAAACTTGGGTAAAATTAATTACAGTTGCATCATCCCTATGTCTGAAATCTTTGTATATATACTTCCTCTGTTCCCCCAAACTGTTCTTTTAGAGATTGACAGAAACTTTGCTTTGTTTTGACAAGATTTATTTCTCTGCTTTCAACAGTAGTTCATCAACTTTTACTCCATTTAATAGAGTTCTTCTGATGTTAATTGTAGCTTACCGATCTAGGTCATAGCATAGCCTTTTTACTGAGGTTTAAAGATATCAAAAGCAATGAGAAAAATATTTGAAAAATAATTATTGTATCATAGTTACTTCTAGTTTTGAAAAGAGGTCAGTCATTTAGTATGTGATTCATAGAGTCCCCTTCTAATTTGTCCCTATGCCCCTTCCTTTTCTTCCACTTGGGTCTATTGTTGTTAATTAGCCCTTCTGCTAAACTGTGGGTAAGGTCTGGGAAGAGGAATTAAATTTAAACGCGTTCATTTTGCCAATGTGGCACTTTTTAGCTACTCTGCTAAAAAGGTACTTTGGTCTGGGAAATTGACCCTAACTGCCAAGATATGAGACTTTTCCCCTGCATTCTATTTCCATACTTGATTGAGGCTGAGCCAGTTTGATGGCCAAAGTCATAGACTGTGTCTTCTGGTTTATCAGCTATTAGCAATTCTTTTAAAACGCTGCTTGAAATTTCAACTATGAAGCTAAAACTTAGAATCCATGCAATTTTACATGGAGGAAAAACATTTGTCATCCTTTATATAAAACCCTACAACTCCCCGTGATCTGTAATATAAATGCGTTCTGTTTTATTTTAAATAAGACTTCAGTTTTCTTGGCCCTGAATAGTCATTTGACATTTATGCTACTTTCTAAAACTGGATGTTTATGCTGGTTTCCAAGAGGTATGGGACTGGTATTGACTTGGGAGGCTGTTTTCTCTCTGCCAGCATGGTTGACGAGGTTCGAATGTGTAGTCCAGTGAGTCTGGCATTCGGTGGATACTGTTTGTTGTAGATACTGAGTGAATGAATGTGGGACCATATGTTTATAAACACTGTGTGGGAAATATGCCAGCACCTTTTTTTTATCTGTAGACCAGAAGAATCATACTGTGTTCAAGAGGACAGAGTTTTTTTTAACTAATCTGCCTGACAGTTGGTGGCTACTTTTTGTCTTAAATTTTTCCATTCATTCCATAATCCCACAATTTTGAGTTAACTTTTTCTGTAATTACCAAACCTGGAAATTTGAAAAAATCTTAACTAGTCGTGAAAATAGTGGCGGGGAATTGCCAGAGACTCAAAATGTTTGTTGACTAGACATAAGAGAATGTTCTGGTTAACTAATGCAACAGGGAGTTAATGCGTTTCTACTGAGTGCCAGGCACTCAGTTCTTGTGTTACACGTGTAAAGAAAACAGACAAAATTTCAGGCTCTTGCAGAGTTTCCTTTCTTGAGGACAGGTTGAGTGAGACAACTATGAAAGACTGGCTTCCCCAGGGGATAAAGGAGACCCACCGCGAGAAGCAGCAAAAATTTTTGGCCCCTTTAATGGACTTGAGGGGCTGACAACAATTGATTTGTACACACAGTTTGGCCATGTAACTCATGGTTTCCTTTTGCTCGGATGCAAGATTATCGTTGACACTCCCAGTGCTTTATCAGTCATGACTGGAGTTGCCTTGTTGCTCACAAATGGAGCAAAGTCAGATTTTTCTGATGTAATAGGGCAAGATATGAAAGAGAAGGAAGAGTTGAAATCGATGTGGGTCTGCTTGGGAGTGATTGTCTTACACGAAAGGCATGGTCTGGAACAGGTGACAGCTAGGGAAGAGTGTGAGGGGAGTACGTATCTCCAAGAGGCCCTTGAAAAGACTGAGACGGGCCACACGTGTTGCCACCGATACATATTGGGCCACGTGTGTGTGTTGGTGTCATGAACCATAGGTTTTTTTTTTTTTTTTTTCGTATTGGATGTTAGTAATTTTCACTGGGTGTTAAGAATTTTCTTTTTAATACCATTATGCAAAACCGATAATGTGTATATACTAACCCTTTTCTGAAGTTTTGTCTGAAGTTTCTGTTAGAAAACTAATATGTTTGCTTTTCTCTACCTTTCTTCTTTATACAAAGCATTTGGGAGGAAATATTAATGTTTCAAAACAAATTCATTTAACAAGCTGTTATTTTGATATTACTATGTATTTTACTGGTCAGGCTCTTTGGCATATCCCTATTAGATCTATACCTCACGAGAGGAAATCCCACAATTGGGAGATAACTTTTACTAGTGGTTAACAGCCCTTATGCTGAGGTAGTTCCTTTATAGCTAACTTCAATCTGTCATTCTGAAGTGAGAGCATCTCCCTCATTCAGATTTTAGTCATGGAGACAAGCGAAGGCCCTGTCCTTTATTTTTTTAATCGAGGATATAAATTCTATTTTTCTCAGAAGATTTAAATTTGTATAAGACAGAAACCTAAGGCACAGTAGGATTCTAAAAGCGAATTGAAAATAAAACACAATGACTGTATTTAAATGCGCCGAAGATGACACAGGAAATCACAACAACCTTGGCTCCGTTACTAATCAGTTTGCTAAAGAGGAAATAAGACTGGAAAGGAGTTTAAACATAAATTCTTAGGAGAAAATAGCCATAAACATAAGATGTTTCATAAGTGATTAGACAGCGCTAATTAAACAGAATATGAATTTCTGGGTTTCAAACATAATATATACTCATTTGCTGACATTTAATTATAGAGTCAATTTCCTCTGAAGGAAATTTGCATCCAACTTTTTAAAAATAAAAAACAGTAATTCATCAAATACAATTTACGGTTTAGGATTCTTTAAAGTGGCCAGGAGATTGAAAACCATTTAGAGAGCAGAATACGTGAATATTTATATAATTACCTAAACTTCTTTTATCAATTCATTTTTAATTGAGTAGTTTTTTAAAAAAATTATTTCTTTTCTTTCTGACACTACAAGACGTTCCGAGATCACCTTAGTTATTTCCTGCCCCAGTTCTAGAATCATCTGGTTTTCCAAGGAGTCCTGGTTCTTCCTTTCACTGAGGAACTGCGTTAGAAACCAGGATCTTGGCACTAAATGTATTTGTTGCTATTGGGATATCATTTCTTTTTTGCTCTCTTGGCTTCCAGAGCGAGGAAATGTATGTGTTTATACTAATCCTTATGTACAGACATGTCTATAAATATTTCTGTATGTAACTATGTACTATGCTAAGCATGAGTTTATACCGATATCTCTTAACTCGAATTGATTTCCAAATGGATCATTGTGGCCTCTCCCTGGCTTATCTGTCACCTCCTACACCTACTTGTTCAGTTCCACTACATGTATATACATAGTGGTGTCAGAATTGTCAACTCATGTCCCTATAGGAAATACTTTATTTACTAGAGTACAGTGCTTACCTATAGTTTCCTTCGCCTTTATCTTATAGATTCAACTCATTTCCAAAGTTACTTAGATCAGCACCCCTGCAATGAGGTTTTTGCATGCATTAGTAACACCTTTAGATTCTTCTGTCACATTGTGCATTCTGCCTGGGATAAATGACCTCTTAAGCGATTTTTAAAAAAATCTTCATACCTTAAAGTTTACTCTTTATGCGGTAAAGTTCTGAGGGTCTCTACAAATGCTTAATGTTGACAAATGCTTAATGTCGCATGTTTACCAATACAGTATCATGCAGAATAGTTTCACTGCCCTAAAAATCTCCTGTGCTTCCCTATTCAACCCTCCTTCCCTCTCCCTAATCCCTGCAACCACTCATCTATCCATCTAAGTAGTTTTGCCTCTTCCAGAATGTCATATAATTAGAATCATGTAATAGGTACAATTATCTAGTTGGCTTCTTTAACTTAGCAGTATACACTTAAGATTCATCCACATCTTTTTGGTGGTTTGATAGCTCATTTCTCTTTATCGCTAAATAAGATTCCCTTGCGTGGAGGTCTCACCATTTGGTTATCCAGCCCACCGACCTTGGGATATTTCGCTACATGTGTTTGAAGACCTTTGTGAAGTCAGCTCTCAGCTTTTCCTTACTATTAATCATTTTCAGGTTTTACTCATCATTCCGATTTCCCAAACCTTCAATCAATTTTGTGGTTTTTCCAAAACCTATAAAGAGTTTTATATCTTTTTTCTCGCCCAGAATTGGCCAACATTTTGAAGTAGAGTGTTTCAGACCAACCCAGGATACAGTTAGAGATTTGCTTTCTGATTTCTCCATGTTCTCCCCATTTTAATTTGCTCCACATTAGTGTTTGTTTGTTCAGTGACAGCAGGACATTATAGATTGGAGCCACGTTAGGGCCACTGTGATCATCGGAGCCTTCATAAGTTCTCTTCCTTGAAGGTCATAGCTATTTGGTTTTTTTGAATGGAGTTGTTTGAAACCTTCTACTGGTAGCCCTTTTTTTTTTTTTTAATTACTTTATAATTTGGCCTCAGTGTAGATATTTATGAAATTTTCATTTGTTTCCTTGCAATTGATTCCCAGGTCTCAGGGAATGAAGTTAATTTGAGCTTAGTCATCATCAGTTCTGAACTGGCCAGCCTCTTCTGCCTGGTCTGACATAGTGGGGTTCACACGAGGCTGCCGCACGTTGTATCCCTCTCTGGATTCGTAGTCTAGGGACAGGCTTTCCTTGCTGGACTGCAGGGACTCGTCCCTGGGCTTATGAAGGAACACTCTGTGGTGAATCAACCATATCACCTTTTTATGAAAAAAGGCAGCTACTTAGCGATTGGCTAAAAGGGGCTTGACAATCATATTTATACACATTCTTTCAACACTCAACACATTTTTTGAGCATTTACTGCATACAGGTTATAATCAACCTTAAGTCTGCTCTTCTGGGCTGGTTGCCATTGACGAAGGTGAAACCTCTTCCTACCCCCGCCCGCCTACGGTGGATGTGCTGTGGGACAGGTAATCAGAAGAGGGAGTGATAACAGGGCCATAAAGGCACAGAGATTTCGTTCAACTACCAGGACACAAAAGAAACATAATAAAAATCGCAGGCCATTTATGCTCCTTCGTGCCATTCCTTTTTTTTTTTCCCTTTAAAAACACAGACATTGATTTTTTTCTCTCTCTCTGAAATTGTCTCAGCTTGTTGTGTAATTCTGGCAATAGAATTCCTGACATACTAGATCATAAAGATTACAGCGAGGCATCTTTCATACCTCTATGTGTGTGTTTTCTCCATATATTTAACCTTGGGTTACATGTGTAATTTTTCAAACACATTCCCTTATAATCAGTTTTGTTGTCTGTACTTGTTGACTGTGAAAGCCTCTGGAAAAGTTGTTTAAAATACAGGGCCTAGAGGTTTCTTTATATATATCTTTTCCACCAAAATGAATCTCTGGATAAAAATTGTTTTAAAAATTAATTGACCTGAAACAAATTGTACACATTCTTTTGTGAACCATATATTAATAATAGAAATATATATCTGCTGATGGACTTTATTTCAAAATTTCCAGAAATATCCAAATTGAGTTTCTTAGGTCGCAGACCAGAGACGTTTAAGCATCCTCCATGGAATTTCTAGGGCTTCTTGATTTTGCACATCCCAAGATTGTCACCTAAGTCTAAAGGGATGGGTGTGACTGGACCGTATTTGCATTTAGAGAGTTAGCAACCCTCCAGAGTACATATGCTGGGCTATTTATGAAACAACTTCAGCTGACAGCTGAAGATCAGAGGATTCTATTTTAGAAAGTATCCTAAATGTGAGGTTCTGTAGTTAAAAAAAAAAAAAATATTGTCCTACAGATAAGAATAGTTAAAACAGGAAGCAGTGATAATTTATTGCTTCCTGTAGAAATATTCTTATCAGAATGATAAGCTTTAGGTTTCAGTTCTGCTTTTCTGATCCCAAGATTTCTTTTCTTATAATCAGCTTCTATAAGAGGATTAAAAAACTTTTTCTAAATCAATGTGGGGGAAGGGGAAAGAGAATTTACTAGCATGATTTTCCTGTGTTGATAAGATTCTCTCGTTTCCTACCACTCAGTAGTATTTGATCAACTAAGAGAAATACTGTTTACTACTGTTTGCTCATTCCATTGGCATATCTATTGTACATGTGCATATAGTATTTATTCTCTGTATAGTGTAATGTAAGGCTGGGTTGACTATTGAGAGGTCCAACGATAGAATAGAACCAGCATGGACAGAAAAGAGACGTGAATTTTATTCCCGAGTTTGCCATTTCCTGGGATCCATCATTCTTTGACCTAATTTTCTACTCCATAAAATTGGAGGTAGTAATAGTTCCCCAATCTCTCAGTGTTGTTCTGAGGATCAAGAGAGAGGATAAATGGAAATACAGTTGCCAACTATGAATTGCCTTTCGAACCTAAGTTTGTGGTGGGTTGGGTTAAAAATGACCACTCCCCCTTTCACCCCTAGAACACAAGGGTACTTTTGGTTTATGTCTCCTCCTTATTAAAAATAGTTTTCAAATTCAGTCGGCTTTCTAGATTTCTTGGCTGGAAGAGTGTGTTAGGATCGAGTGCCTGAAACGACACATCGCCACTGACCCTCTAGTTCAGATATGTGTTTCATGAAGTGTGAGTGTCATATGGTTAAATTCCACGAAACCGGTTGCATTTATTGGCTTGGCATAGAAAAAACAAAGTATGACATGTGGGCTAAATTATTTTATAAGCTGTAAGTATAAATCAGGATTAAAGACTGAAACATATTTATTAAATTTTAAAGAGGTACGTACATGCATTTTATAGTTCCCGTGGATTTAATTATACACTAAACATGGAAAATAAAAGTATTGCTAGGTGGCACTGAATGTTTTCTTCAACAAAATTCTTGTTGATATATATCTCGACTCTTGAGTGTCAGCAGCCTTTGCCAGAGGGATCTGGGGTTGTGTGCTGTGCGGGGCAGAAGGAACGACACCTCGAAGAGATGGGTAAAGGAAAGACAGCTGCATGACCCTGTACTTAGTAAGGGAACTTGATCGACTCTTTGAGTTTGGTCATAGAATCTAATTGATGCGGTTTACTTGTCCCAAAGAAAAGACGCTTTGGAGAATGAGAACTAGCTAAATCTTCTCCTGCTTCTTCATTCTTGCTGTTCTAGAATGACTTATGACTTTGGTAGTGTTGGATGCATCGTGATTTAAAGGTTACTGTGTTTTTATGGGTGAGACTGGGTCTTTCGACGTGAGCTCATTCTTCGACTGACTTGTGTTTGTCAAGGTCACAGGTTTGTGGGAAGGATAATGACAGTAAGGTACACATGGCTATCGAGGAGTTTACAGCTGGCCCCCTTTCCTGCGCTCGAGTGCCAGTTATCCAGAACAATAACTGCAGTGGCTCACTAGGCTCATTTATGTTCCAGAATTAGTTTAGAGCATTTAGTTTCATCAATCAAGGATGAAGAAAATAGAGAATGAGAAGGACAAGGGAGTAGGTGGGTGGAGGGGTAAAATTCCTATGGCAGTTTCATAGAGCACCATCGACCACAGTTAGTGATTTATCATTACCCAGGGGTCAGCCGTTAGAATTGCAGTTATTTTGTTTTTTGTTTTCCATGGAGAGAGAACTATGTAAACTGTTGTATGAGTCTCGAATTTATTAAGACAAATATTAGGGCTGAAAGTGCCCTTAAAGATGATAAAACTTAAAATGTTTATAGATTAACCCAGACCCAGAAAAGTTACATAACTTGCTTAAGGTGATAACAGCTGTTTCACAGTGGAGTTAGCAAAAAAACCCCAGTCCAGCTTGATGCTACACTACATAGGGATGTACATGTCTTACACATATATATTTCATATTCACATATACATGTTTACAGAGTATAACAGTTTTAATCGTTCTTGCATTCGTTCCTCAGACATTTATAATTAGGGAATAAGACTTGGTTTCTGCACTCATGCAGTTTACATTCTAGTGGGAGAAACGGACAATAAACATAAAAACATTTCAGTGAGTGGTAAGTACTCAGGAAAAATCAAGCAGTCTAGAAGACTTTATGTAAAATGTAGAATCATAAATTTATTCAAGAATCTAAGTGGACCACTCTCAAATTTAGTTTTAATTTATTGTTTTTGAAGTTTTTTGTTTTTTTTTTTAAATTCTATTGGGCAAGAAGCTTTCTGGTTTTCAAAGATATGTTTGGCAAAAAATTGTAACTTACGAGTATAATTAAAGGATTTAAATGATAGCTTGTTAAATGAAGTTTCCTCTTTATATGTAGGGAGTTTGATTATTAGCCCTACTTGAAAATAATTTATGAACACTGGTAATTAACTGCCTGTATCTATGACTTAGTCAACCCTAACCATAAAGTCTTAAAAATGCATTTATGACTGCTAGGACTTTATTAGTGCTCATTTTCAACTTCCTGTTTCCTGTCTGTGAGAGGCGTGGACTTCCTAGCACCCACAGTGCTCATTATACAGCAAGCAGCGAAACTCTAATGCTTTATTTTATATGACTCGAAAGGCCATACCTTATATAACAGTAAAGCAATCAATGAATGATATGTCTCAACTAAGATAATGAATGCTTGTTATCAGCGAATGGCCCAAGTTCATTCAGAAAAGCTGGAGGATTCCATTCCATTGGTTTATGACTTATTTTTATATGTACCTGTTTTCCCAGAGTCACAGATACAAAGTTTTTTAGAAATAATGACAAGAAGAATCTTCCCTCATTATCTCCTTTGTCCCCACTAAAATGACAGCTCTGTCAAACTACAGTTCACCCTTCAACAACGCAGGGATTAGGGGTGCTAGCCACCCCTCCCATGTAATCAAAAGTCTGCCTTTATGGTTTCATGGGGTGGTGGAGGCCCGCGTGGCTTTGGTTTAACTTTAGAACTTCCTGAAGACACTCCGGACAGTCATGCTTGAGCTTCCTTTCCTTTGTCGCTCACCTACCATTTGAACTTGGACTGTCCTGACGTTAGTGTCTATGGCCTGCATTGCCAGTGACCATTTTTGGCTGGGCAGTGGCTGGTGTCCTTAGTTGTCTTCAGTTTCATTGTCTGCTCATAACTCTTTTCTGCCACCGCTCAGTGGATTAGAATCTCTTGCTTGTCTCCTGTGCTTTAAGCGCGTACTTGAGGTCACCGAGTGAGTCGGTGGTGGTGGCAGCATTGAATTAGGAGCATCCTAGTGACAGTTGCTAGGTTTTGATGGTCTCTTCAGTTGCATAAACAATGTTGAAATGTATTGAATATAGTTACATAAAATATACAGAATGGCAGTGGGCCTGTTGTGCAAACAAGAGTTATGGTGTCGTTAGAGACTGGATCATAGCAGGCACCATCTGTCCTGCCTCAGTCAGCCTGATGACTTTGAAGAAGAATCAAGATCTTGATATGTTTCTGAGGGCATCCCAATTGGTTTAGTAATAGCCAGAGCTTAGTTTCCAATGGATTTAAGGTCAGCAAACACAGAGAAGGGCTCAAGGCACTTTACCAAGCTAATCGTAATGCCTATGTCTTTGATTTGCGCTTTCGGCTTGGCTGTGGTTTGTTTTCATCTTATCAGGGATTATCTCTCTGCTTATTATGTTCATCATTAATTCATTATTTTGTAAAATATATTTGTACCAATGCAACTAATATATGTCCATTCGCTCATTCCACAAATAATTACTGCTGAGTACCTACTGCGTGCCCAGATACTGTTTTGGAAAACGGAGTCTCTGTAGTGAATCAGGAAGGGTTATAGGTTTCTGTTCCCATGGAATATAAATTATTCTAATGGAAGCAACAAGTGATAACCAAGTGACCAAAAATAATGTAATTTTAGAGAGTAAGAGCTACAAAGGAAATTAAGTCACATGAAGTGGTAAAGAAGCAGGGGTAGGATGCGCTGTTTTTGGTAAGGGGGTCCAAAAGGACACAGCGCTTGAGCAGAGACCTAAATGAGGTGAGGGAAAGGTGTGTGACTAGCTGCTGGTGAAGTCTTCTCGCTGGAGGCGGCAGAGGCAGTCACAATGAGAACAGTGCTGACGAGTTCCGCTCTATCCAGAGCAGCAGAGAGATGGGTAGAAGGTAAGGACCAGATCTTGGAGGACTTGTTGATAGAACTTGGTAAGTGGTTTGAATGTCATTTGAAGTGTGATGGAAGCCTACTAAGAGGTTAGCATATGTGTCAGGACCACCCAACATCCTCCTAAGTTTTATATTGGAGAGACTTAGAGTTCTTCTGTAGAATCCCTTACTCTCCACATCTTCACCTTTGATTGAGTCCATCAGCTGGGGACCTCTTAGATATGAACTAAAGCCACCTCTGCCTAGATTTTCATAGATTGATGCCCAGCATCACCCAGACATATTTTAGGGGTGCCTCAAGGAGATTTCATCTTTAGTCTTGGCACAAGAGCATATTGCCCAAGTCCCCAAGATGCCCAGTTTAGTCCTAGTTCCGGGCCTGTCTGACACTTGGCCACCCACCTGATGATCATCAACACATTCGTTGCAAGACATACTTAATCTGGATTCTTTAAAGCCAGATCGCAACTCTTCTGTAGAGAATGGCAAAGGCTCTTCCTTCTAGGGTAGGAGACTTGATTTAAGCCTCTAACAAGCATTCTAGCTGTAACTAATTTAACCCAGTTTTTATATGTCTTGATTTGGTCATTTTTGTTTTGGAATCCATGTCACCTGACATGACCCGTTCCCATATTGGCCCTATTAGAGCTTGTACATATTTCAGCACTCTTTATCTTAAGTGGTTTTTAGGTTATGAGATCCAAATTTAGACTTGCTGATAACACTTGGCTGCCAGTTGACTGGCACAGAGTGGAAGTCTGTATGTTTTAGGAAGCACAGTATTAGGTAATTTTAATCCTTTAATCTTCCTGCATGCTAGATACTAGTCCCTCTAACACCTACATTTCAGAGCCTTTTTTCTGTGACGTTTAAAACCTATAAAGGAAACATATGGCACCAATCAGGTAGAGCATGTGAGCTTTGATTTTTATTGCTTTTTTAAAACTGGATTTTACCTACTTCCTGGAAAATGTCGGCCAAGTTAACTTTTAGGGATGTTTTTGATATGCCATTTGTTTTAAGGTGTTAATTCTGTGATCATCCTTGTTTTGAGTTGCTCTGGACAGCTGGCCCTAGTGGTTTCCTGGGGACGTGCTAGTGGGTTGATGAAAATCCAAATAGGTGAGTGTTGGGGGAGGGTGGTGTTGAGAGAGTGATCTTCATCATCTGAGTTCCTGCCATTATTAGGATTTAGTAGGGAAGTAGAAGCTATAAAAGTCTTCACTAATAAACTAACCACTTCTAAACTCTCTCCTAGCTTATTATCTCTATATACTTAATACCAGTATATAGAGATAAAACTCCATCAGTTTTAGTCACCGTTGAAAATGTACATTTTGCAGAAGATGCAGGATTTCATGAAGTCAGTAAAAGCGATGTTGAAGAACTTCATGGGTTCACACGTAGTCAATGACAAGTCAAGATCTGGCAGAAATAGATGAACCGAACATTGAAGAAACCAAATAAATGACTCCTTTAGCACTTCCAATGTGCACAATAAAAATAAATGATCAAGAGAGCCCCCTGGGGAAATCGATAAAGACTGACTTTATCTACAGAAGTATAGAAATATTTTTATGATTGTTCAATGAAAACCAAACAAGGCAAAGATAAAACATGAAGGAGAAATAATCCACAAAATGAACAGTCAATCACACTTTGTTCTAAGACTTTGCCAGTAGAGTCAACTAAGACGTATTTGGATAAACATAGGGTAAAATCACTTTTTTTCCCCCATATATTTTAATTTCAGTATTTCCAATACTTTTATTTTTGAACATGAAATTTCATTTAAACCCTTTTTTTAACTATAAAAATTGGGTTCCTGTTTTAAGTGGATTTTACTTTTTGAAGTGGTACCGGTTATGTTCAGTTGATACAGACATCTGCATATTGTAGTAAAACCAGCTTAGGCAACTGATCAGTGCCTACTCAGATATATGATAGTGTCATTTATGTACAGAGATAATGCCGAGATCACCACCAGAGTGACCTGCTTTAACTTCTTTTTTTAGGATTCATGACTCCATCCTCATTTATCCTTTTTCCCAGTCTTCATGAACTTTCCATAGCAATTTAAAAATCCATATTTTAAAATCTGATTCCTTGTCACATTCCTGATTCTTTGTCACATATCCTTTCTTATTGCCAAAGGAACGCACACTTATATTAGTGCAGGAAAAGCAAAAGTGAAATATTATTTAGAGAATCTGGTATGGGGAGAAATCATAAAACTTCTTTTAAGATGGAATAGACTTGGTCTTGGGTTATGTGCTGTTAAGTTTATCCATGCTTCCCATTTTTCATGATTTGGCATAAACTAGACTTATACGTAGGGATTTTCATTTTATTAGTATTTGGAGTTCATTTACTGTGCGACATTGATGCAAATACGGTTTGAAGCCCTGATTACTAAGTGGTTGACCCACAAATGATCACATTACGTAGCCTAGAGCAGTACCATGAGATTCATTGCTGGTATTGACAGCAAAGGAAGGAGTAGCTTCAGCACTGCCAAAGAGAAATTTGAATCAGAAGTCAAAGTTTTTGTGAATGAAAGATTTATATAGGGTCTTTTTTGATGGCATTTAAAGTTGATTAGGAATTATTGTGAGGCTAATGACCATTCCAGATGGAATAAAACTTGTATCGTAAAAACCAAAAGGGAAAGACCACAAAAATGTTGATGCATTGGCCATTGCAAATTAAATGCCCTGTGATCTAATATTTTGGATTCCTGATGCTAGAGAAGGAGAAAACTTTATTTGCTGCTGTTTTGCTTTTGGAAAGCAGATGGCATCTTTGAAAAAATACCCTTGAAATTTAAGCTCTTTAGGTTGCTCATTTCATTTTCATGTTGGCATTCAAAGAAGGCAACCACCAGAATCTGAGATGTGGCATCTATGGCACTTTTTGTGGATTTCGTTTGTAATATTTTTGTCATAAATGTAGATAGTAGCCTTTCCAGAGACCCTTAATACAGGATTCTCAGAATCTTGCATAATTTCAGGACTAAAGAAACCACAACATGGTATAAAAAGAACCCCCCCCCCAAATCTAGTAATTTGAATAAAAAGGAACCCAAAATAGAATGGTATGAGAAATGTTGAGGGAATGGTGAATTAAAACTAACAAAACCCTGTAGTGTGAGGCCCTCAGCGATGCATTCTTCCGTTCCTTCTTGACTTTGAAGGTGAGTTGGAGCTTATTTTTTTTCTCCTTTTATCTTTCCATTCAGAAAATTACTGTAATTTGTACTATAAAAGCGTTTAAAAGAAGATAATGACACAGAATGTTCTGAAGTTAGTTTCTCTTGTGAATAATCAAAATAGTTTAATATTTTGTAAGAATAACAAATATATATTTATACTTTGGCAAACCACTTATTTACCTATTTTCTTTACCTGATTCCTTGTTTTATATTTGGAGAATTGTTCCTCTGAGCTGATCTGGTTTTGACATTCAGTCTGTTTGCTATTCTTATCCCTGATTTCCATGAAATATGGAGTTTTGCTCACTTTATACTTGCTGAGGAGTTGACAAACTAGAGCCCATGGCCCAAAATCTGGCTGTCACCTGTTTCTATAGCTTTATGGGGACATGGCTACATCCATTTCTTTATCTAATGCCTGTGGCCACTTCTGAGCTATAACAGTAGAGTTAAGTCATTGTAACAGAGATTGTAGGTAGAGATAGTAGGTGATTTTTTGCTCTTTATCTTTTTTTACCTTTTTATAGCCTCGTGGCATTGTAGTTGGTTATATCACATGAGGCACGAGTTATGTATCATTGTCTGTACAATGTGACATATATAATAACTTTCCAAAGAATTCTAGGCAGTGATTCTAAGTCTGGATGCCACATTCAAATGGTATTTATATTCACTAAGAGTAAGGTTTTGAAGCATAACTGAGTTAATCAAACGAAATTCGAATCTTAAGTTTTTCTGGAAAATAATGATTGCCATGAAGAAAGTGAACCTGAGGGAGTTTTCTGATTTGTATCTGGAGGCCTTTTGTGATGAGCAAGGACTGTCTTGATGTAGGGCCACAGGTCAGCCCTGCGTATCAATTAGCCATTTTAGCCTCGTCTTATGTGCTCTTTGGATAATCGGAACGGAGTGCCTGTGCAATCTAGTAACCACGAGTCTTTGTGGAAAATAATGAGAAACTTTCATTTTCCTATAGTGTGTGATGGAAAGTAATATCACTTGACAACCTCTGCTATTCATGACTATGCTTCTGGCTCTGTCATAATTTCCAAATTACATTTATGAAACATCTTTCAAGTTTTAAGGTTTACGATTTGTAGCTTGGTCAGAAAACTCTTCCTTAGATTCTTTGAATTTGGAGAATTTCAGATGTGTTGAAGAACCTGTAAAATCTGAGTTCTATTCAAATTTTAGAACCTATATCATTTATAATCTAGGATTCTTTGTGGGAAGAAACCTCTTTGAGACCTCAACTAGCTTTTACTCACTATAAGATTTGATAAGAAGCAAAACTTTGTCACTGAATGACAGTTGAGTGTGGAGACAGTGACCAGGAAGAATTACACAGGAAAAAGTATCAGGGATAAAAATGGATAATTTTCCAGGCTTTTCTGAGATGTAGCTCTCAGTAACTGGTTTAGAATGACTTCGTAAAACCCCCAACCGTGAGGCTATGTTCACACAATGATATAAATAGCGCCCCCTGTGGTTGCGCTGTCAAACCTCAGTTATGACAAAAGCCAAATTTAATACCAAAACGCATTCCAGAGTAATTACGTTGCTGTTGTAGTTAAATTATCGGGCGAGTTGGATTTTATTGCCCTGCTTCGCCCATTAAAACCAATAGTTCAGAACTAGTATTGTCCGTTCACATTCCTGCCTACAGCAAGTTAGGTGGTGATGTAGCTTGCTAGAGAGCCCGGCTCGATTTCTAAGTTCAGCTTCACATCGTGAGCCAGCAGAGAAACCTAGAAGTATTGGTTTTCATGCAAGCAGCGTGGAAAACCTCAGCGATTCCCGAGTCTGCTGAAACGCACATGTGTGCGTCTGCTTCTCCGAGGAGACCAGAGTTGCAGGGTTGGGTTTCACAGTGCGACTTGCACAAAATTGGCTTTAGTTTAGCATCGTGCATATTTGCTTCCAAGGCTTCTAGTGACGGTAAAAGGCAGCACCTTGGACGTCAGACAGCTTGGATGGCAGCTTTCCAAGCTTTGTTCTTGCAATATCTTTTCAGCAAGGAATCGTTTGGTATCTGAGAATAGTACAGATTTCAACTGAAAACAAAACAAAACAAAACAAAGCCAGCTCTTTTCCTTGCTGGCTTCATAGGAAAGTGGGCAGAAGAGGGTGCTGGAGGGATTAACCATTTAGCCATGCGTATGCACGAACATAAGTGGGTTCCTTCATACGTGCCCAAATCCCGACCAGCTGTGTACTTGTTCGTTTGTCACAGGGGGTGAGGGTTTTCCTCTGACGTAGAGCCATTCCAGATGGACGAGAGTGTAAATACCAGGTTGCATTTTTAGGAGCTTACTAATGGAGCCATAGAAGATTAAGAGGGGGGAAAAAAAAGTATGACTGTGAATATTTGTAGGGAAGCGTGGACTGGACACCATTAGATTTGTCATTCGTGGGATCTTCTTCTATTGTTATTTTGTAAACTAATTGGATATTTTCAGCTCTTCCAAGGAATAGAAAGGAGAGTCTTAGTGTCACCTTTTATTGAAATAATACTTCAGGCAACCTTTTAGTAAAGCCATTTATTGAATGTTGATTTTAAAATTAATTTTTAATTTTGTTTTAGGGCAAAAGATAACCAAACAATGCAAAAAAAACAAAAACAAAAACAAAAAAACAAAAAAACAAAACACCTAAATTTAATTTATGTACATAAAAAATAACTTTTGTTTAGAGGGTGGGCTTATTTTATGCCTGATTTTTTTTTTTTCGTCTACGCCTATGTACATGTTTTAACAGAGTTCTAGAAGACAAAGCATTTCAGCATATTTTCATGACTTTGTTATTTGCAGTGCTGGTGGCACTTTTGCGTTTATCGTGACTTTTGATTCTGCTGTATTTTCTCTAATGTAAAGAAAACACCATGTCTTAAATTATATCCCAAATGTGGTTTTTATTTATCTTTGCATGACTTTGAAAAAAGTAGGTTTCTATATTGTTTTTCCTTTAGTTTTTAACTACATTTGAAAATATATATCTGCTGTGATCTTAAGAGCTCTTCTCTGCTCGTGTGACATTCACTCAGCCTCAGTGAAGAAATACATTTCACTGCAAATCAACATTTGACTATATTATAGGAAGTGCTACAGAGTTCTGGAATGCAACTTGCTTCAGCTGCTGTTTGGTATGGTTAATGGTTCAGGACATTTGCCAGCTGCCGTGGTTTGCTGGCTATGTCAAACCATGGTGGTGACTTCAGACCCAAGAAGCTGGTACTTATTTGCCCCCTTTTAATGGCAGGTACTGTGTTTAGAAGTTCATTGGTTCCAGACCTCCGTAAAAGTTTTCTCTGGACAAAATGTTTTGCTTTGTAGAGAGAACTTTTTCATTGACCAACATGGCATTGTAAAAATACAGCAGCTGTATCTCACATTGATAACTCAGCATTTGGATTGGACTGTCAAAACCACATGGATGCCTAATGAATATTACTTGATAGTTGTGACTTTTATTTGTGCTTTGAGCCTCGTGTAATATTCTTTTTTTTTCCTCTCTGAAATAGGCAGATTTGGATATTATGGCTTATTTTTTCATTATCCCCCATGGGGCCTCTGTGAGTCATAATCTGGGCATAAACAGAAATAAATGTATAATTGCACAGCCTCTCTTCGTCCACAATTACTGGATAAAATAATTCGTAATGTGCACTGAGCATCTTTGCTAAAGGAATGTGCAAACGTATCTTCAAAGACAATCCTTGTATCTAGCTGTAGACCCTCAAAAATACTACTTCCTTGGATATTTTAGGAATATTAGATAGGATTGTGTCCTGTCTGGCTAATTACAAGGTTGTTACCATTTGCATCTGATAATTTAACTTTATCTCTTCCCTGACACCTTTTTTTTTACACTCTAAAAATATTATGCTCTTATGTTTCATTTCTGTATTTCTGGCAGTATATAATTTATGCACATAAAGATATCTTAGAAAATATCGTATATCATCACACCCTTTTGGAAACCAAGAACGGAATCAAAGTAATAGTCTGATTCTTTGTAATTATTTCTGTATTACATCAGAGTTTAACCACATTATGACGTTGGGAGGAGATGATCCATGCTCTCAAGGTTAGTTTTTTGTTAGATTCGTGTTTTAATGCTCGAAGGCAACAATAAAAATAGTTATTGATATAGGGCCACTCAGTTTTCTAAGCCTAAATATCAATAATGATGCTGACAAATATTTATGGGTGGCACTAATTGATAGGAAGAAGATATTCAGGTAAAGGGAGAAAAGCTGGAGGGAGGGAAGTAGGGGATAAAGGGACAGAGTGCCTCCCCACCCCGCCCCCATAATTGCATCCAGTATCATCCAGGCCTAGAGCCACCCAAGTTCAAGTGGCAAAAACTTTTTGGGTTACGTTGATTTGTTAAACCAATTGTATCCTGTACCTTACAATAGGGAACATATACTCAAGCCAGATACCCTGTTAAAAGTTAGGGATGTATTTTAGAGTTTTCATTGGACAGAGATAATGAACACAATTACAGCTCTCCATTTGAGCCGTTCAGATCAGCTGCCACCAGCTAGAATAATGTGCATCACTCAGCTCTGTTTATATGTAAACCGTATAATATCTTAAAGCTGATGTCATTGTTTTCCCCTTCTCAGAGTACAGCCTGTTTTGATCTACGGAGAGAATATTTGTAAAAAGTGGATGTCTGAGAATGTAAACAATTGGGGAGGGGAGATGTGGCTGTGTCGGATTGACTTTTAATCTCCTGTTCTTTCCTGACCTCTAATGTCAAAGGGCTCTCTACCTATTATAGTGCATGGCTTATGGGTACTTTAAGGGTACTTGTTCTGGATTTTAGTTTGGCTTTCTAAATAAAGGACAGAAGGACCGAAGGAAAAGTCTTCGGGTAAAAATATTCCTGAGTGTACTAGATCTTGCACTGGAGGCCGTGGGCCAGAACAGCTATCGTCGTGGGGGAAAAGGGTTTCTATTTTATGAGACCAACAAATGTCATGCCTCCTGTTTACTTTGCAGCTCTGTTTGTGTGTGTTGAATCTATTAGTTACACCTAGTTGCTCGCATCTACTACCGTCTAGACTCTTCAAGAAACAAGAGATTTCATAGTTAGTGTTTTTTACGGGCAGGCACATAATAAGGTACAAAAGTGTGTTTTTATGATGGCAATCTCTTTTGCAGACTATTTTCTAGAAGTGAAGGTGTTTCTGATATCCAGGTGCCTATTATGTAAAAGTTGTTTTAGCTTAGTTAGTTCAGATTTATCAGAATGGCATTTCACTATGTCATTTCTCATTACCCTTTGTAAACATGAAGCTTGCCCCCGTTTCCTTTTAGAAAAATAACTTTGCGTATGCCAGGGATCTGCATTTAGATGGGAGGCTTGACAGCACTTCTGCCCACACTTTTTATAGCGTCCTCTAGAAATTTGTGGTCAAGAGCATGGATTTTGAATCACAAGTGCCACATTGACTAGCCTTGAGATCTTGAGGAATTTACTTATTCTTTCTGAACCTTTTTCCTCATCTTTAAAACAGGAATCCTAATAAAATCTCAGGATAGTAGTGAGAATTAAATAAATTAATACACATTAAAACACCTAAGTAGTGCCTGACATATAGCAAATTTTGGCTTTATTTTTGATGGAGTGTGTGTGTGTGTGCGTGCACGCGCGTGTGCGTGCGTGTGTGTAATATGTTTACTGCAGGAGTGGTTTTTCTCAAATACTCAGGGAGAGAGGAGGATACGAGTGTAATTTGAAAGCAATTATAGTCAATTTTAAAATTGCTTTATTTTGTTAGTGATGATATTTAATTTGTAGCTCAACCTTTTAAAAATTAGGTTGAGATTGTATATATATATATATATTTATATACGCTCACACATACATATATACGTGTGTGTGTGTGTGTGTGTGTATATATATATATATATATATTTAGCAGGAGGAGCAGATAACACTTTTAAAAGGCTAGCAAGCCCCTACTTTACTCACTGCAAAATGTGAGGGAAACTTCGCAAAAACTTAAGAATGCATTTTATTTATTTATTTATTTATTTTTGCTGAAATTACCCCTAAGTCACATGGACCTTAGGATATGTATGTGAGTACATACGATTTTCGTATAAACACTTTTTCAGACAGTATAAACAGTTATTTATTAACTGCCAATTATGTATAAAACACTATGATAAATTAAGTAGAGAGTTAGAGATAAGAAAATAGAACAATTTGCTAAGGGATGTTAATCAAATGGCAGTTTATTCACAGTCTCAGAAAATTAAATTTCATGGTATATTTAGAGTGTGATAAGATTCTACCATGCCTAGATATAATTTTACATTCCAGCTAATGAAATGGAAAAATTCAGGTTACAGAAGTTTAGGGTGATTTATAATTGCTAAGGACAATCCATTTAAAATAATGGGTCAACTATTAAAAATTTTAAGTTCAAAGCAAAATAGGAAACACCTTCATACCCAGTGATAAAATATTTACTTGTAACTCAGACAAAATTCTTTATTTAAGACCTGTGGTATCACATGATGAGTGTAATTATTGGGGTTTCAATGATAACTGTTTTTTGAGGTGCTCCTTTCTGCAAACACGTCATCATACCGCAAAGAGCAGAGAGCTTCAATGTCAAGTACCTTCTTTCCCCGTTCGGTTCCTCTTTTTTTGCCTTTCTCCCTCCATTATGGTTTCTGGTGGCTTCTTGCTACTGGATACAACGAATTAATTGTCTTATAATTGTTTCACTATTGGGGTCTGTGCCATGTGAGTCACCATCTCATTTAATCCTTACAGCAACCCAATGAGTTAGGCATTTTCAGCACCGTTTTACTGGTGCTGAAATTGCAGCTCACTGAGGCTGATCCAGCACCTGAGTGCTAGTAAATGGCGCTGAGGGAGCTAGGGGCTCACCACTGTCTGGTGACCACGTGGGGTCCACAGTAAGTGCCTTGCAGGTGATTTCTATTCCTGTCCTATCCCATAACCCTTGGTGAAATGTGTTCTCACTCTATCCCAACTGATTAGGAAATCAGCTCGTGAATTGTGTGTGAATTGCACTGTCCAGCAGTGGTTTTGGGGACTACCTCTGGCCACCTCGTCATTTTCCTACCATTTCCTAAAGCCATTAGCAGCCTAGGCTGGCCCTGCCTGCGCTTCTCTTTCAGACCAGTAAAGCAGCAGCTGCTGGTCAGAGCACAGGGTCAGGTCTAGTGAATGAAGTTGCCATCAGATAATGAAAGCCTGTGCTCTGCAGTAAAACGTCATTGATGGGGGAAACGCAGCCTTGTAACTGACATCCTAGTAGACCGGACTGAAGGGCTTGCTCTGGACCTGGCTATTTGCCTTCCTGTGGAAATGGGGACCAGCTTGTTACTGTTCGTTGACCTGAATGAAAGTTATTAGCACACACATACCATCCTTCTGTGCTTATTTTTCGGCCTTTTCCAAATTTTGAATCATTATGGCTTTGCCGCTTCCCCTGATATTACAAAATGTGTTACTTCTAGATCATCTTCTGCACACAACTGTATGGTTATGGGGATGAGGTCTCTGCATGTGGAATCATCCTTGCTCTTCAGAAAGATCGTGAAGGATGAATTAAAGCTCCGTGGAAAAATGAGAGTATGTTTTGATATCATTACTTTTGATATTTCAAAGTTGAAGGTATTGTAGGTTATTATAATCATTTAATTGTGTTGATTCCATTCAATTACTTCAGATGAGACATGAGTTGGCAACTGGGTGCCTTTTACTATCTGCTTGCTGGTCACCTCCAGTAGTAAAGATGTAGAGTTGGGAAGTCACCTTTGATTGTTTACCTACTGGTTTATTTGGTTAAAGACGGTACATGTGTTCCATTGAGTTGTGGGGGTGCCTGCTTATTTTGGTTTTACCATCTGCGTGCTAACACCCATGGCCCTATTCAGTTCCTCTTGATCAAGACAGCCAGACATCAAAATAATCTGCATTCATTTTTTAAAGACAGAAACGTACTGGGTCCATTTCCTACCCCTTTTCCCAATTCTGTAGTCAAAGCCTCCCTTAGCCTGAAGGAACACTAAATTGGGGGGAAAACCTATCAGTGTGGCGTCTTCTAAGGAATTCTAACTATTGTTGCCATCCCCAGGGTCACTTCTTTGTGATCGTCCAGACCTTTTTGTTACCCCAAGGCAGAGGTTTCTCATTCTTCTCCAGTTAACTTTTCGAGAACTTTTTCCACCTGGAAATTTTTCTTCATGTTTCAATTCAAAGCTGTTCCTGCAATTTAAGCACATTTTCCCCTGGGGAGATGGAGAACAGATGGCTTGTACTGTTGCCTTCTTTCAAGTCTCCAGTTAAGCCCTCTTATTATTCTTTTACATAAATTAAATGGTACGTTTCCTCTTTCTTTTTAGGTCCTTTACTCCTTTGCTACATAAAATGTGGGCTTGAGACCAGCAGCACTGGGGTCACCTGGGAGCTGGTTAGGATATGCAGAATCCTGGGCCCCACCCCAAGACTAGTGAGTCAGAATCTGCAACAACACCCCACGGAGATCTTAAGTACATTAAAGTTTGAGAAGCACTGTTTTATTTTTTCCCTTCAGAATTTGTTTGTTATTTTCTCTGTACTTTACTTTGTCTTAACAGGGAAGGCCAGAGCTAGACATGTTACTATAACAATGGCTCGAATATTACCAAGTATAGTGAAGGTATTTATCTCAAATTCCTGTTAATTTAATACTCATGATGTTAAAATATTTCAAACTGCTGTTGACCCTTGGTCATCACGGGTTTGAACTGAGCAGATCCACTTATATATGGATCTTTTTCAGTAAATACTGTCGCTGTATTTTTTCTCATGATTTTCTGAATAATGTTTTCTTTAGTTTGCTTTATTGTAAGAATATGGTATATCATACATATAACATAGAAAATATGTGTTAGTCGACTGTATACGTTATTGGTAATGCTTCTGGTCAACAATGGGCTGTTAATAGTTAAGTTTTGGGAGAATCAAAAGCTACACATGGATTTTCAACTGCACAGGGGGTCGGTGCTTCTAACACCCGTGTTTAAATGTCAACTGTACATTGATGTATATTCTTCATATACAATAAACTCGTAGACTGCACAGAGTTTGGGGGTCTTTTTCTGCCATGTGTTTAACCCCTCACCCATAGAAGTCTCCATTTCGTAGCTGAATGAGTTGTCTGCTAGGAGTGTTGCTTTGCATTTTTACTGAATACCGCCCTGCTTTCTTCTTCTATTAGGATCATTTTTGCTTTTTTAAATAGTTGGGCTATTAAGATTTTAATGACTCATGGTTAGAAAATATACTACTTTTGGGTGAGGAGACCCCAAGTCTCATCTCAGTGCTACTACTAACCAGTTTCATGAGCTCAGACAACTTATTTAGTGATGAGTCTAACTAAACACCCACATGATCAAGGAAGTTCTCATAATACCAGGCCCGGAACTATTTCGATTGTTCTGTTCATATTTATCTAAGAATGCTTTCTATGGTGACTTGGTCACGTAGTGGAAGTTACCTATAGAAATGGGAATGGAGCATCTAAAACAAAAATTGGACTAATTATCCTCCAGATGCATATTTTGGTTAGTCATTGTACCATTATTCTTTGATTTCTTGAATCTATCCCTGGAAGAAATGCTAGTAAACCACTAAATGGCCAAAGGCAGAGACAGAGGCCACCACTGCGAAGGGTCCCTGCGTATTTACTGACTCCAAATGGTTCTCAAGTCACCTTCTATTGACTTTCTCTAGCTCTGCATAGAATGGGAAATTAGCAAGGACCTGCTTGCTGTCAATCCTTGCCCCTCTGTCTGAAGACTCGGGATCCAAGAAGAAATGATGTAAGCAAGTCGGTGGCTATCTTTATGGGCCCTGTTCATACTGCTGAATGTGTGGGAGTGAGGAGAGAGCTCAGAGTGGGAAGAAAGAGGAGCATCTCTGAAGAAATAAGTCCTGACATGAACATTTCCGTAGTCATGCTCTTCCTTGTACTGTTAACGGCAGGAAAGAGCGGAAAAACCAAACGAACAGGTAGGCCATTGCCCGTTTGTGATGTGGTTTTATGGGAAAAAACTAAGGCAATTTTTGAGCAGAATTAAGCAAAGCTCATCACAGGACTGTTAATTAAGTGTTAATTATAGCCCATCCCTGTTTGATGGTAGCAGTGAAATTGCATGGTTAGGTTTTATTCTGAAGGCATTTTGTCAGTGTCTCAGGCTACGGTCTAGAAAGAATAGAAGCCATTGTTTTCTTTGTGTCATTTGGGACCACAACAGCTTCTGCGGCTGTGTTTAAAGAGGATCTGTTCTTATTGCCATTACTTTAGGGTTCAGTCTGAAAAACTTTGTCTTTAATCACCTGGAAAGGAAGCTCTTCTTTCTGTTCGTTGTCTGACGTTTAGAAGTTTGAGGCCTGTGTGCTCTCATTGATGGTGGGATGTGTGCCCTTCCCCCGCCCTGCTGTGTAAGTTTAGGGAGAGCAGACCTAAAAGTGTCTTCCTTGGAAGCCGTCTTATTCTTAGAAACAGCAACTGGAATGTCTCTATCAGTCTTTGACTATTTTTTTTTTTTGTAATAAATCATCTTCCAAGATGGATATTTATTTCATAAAGTGAAAAAAAAATCTAGGAAACAGTATTCTGACATGCATAACCACTTAGAGAGCAAAGTTAGTGGATTAATTTTTAAAATTCAACTAATTCTGGAGCAGAGGGAGCCTAATCCTTAATTTTTTCTTTTTTTTTAATTCTCAGATATTTGAGGGCGGCGAGCATGACTAATAGTCACAAGGAACATAAGGGAAAGTGTCTTCTTGTTCATAATGTCCTTTCCTTCCTTCTCTTATCTCACTGAGTTTTACAAATGATCTTGAGAACTAGGTATTTTCTCCATTTTATTAAATTATGGAGGCAAGGAAGGTCAGACGCCTTGTCCAAGACCATATGGAAAGAACCGGCTGAGCTGGGCGAAGCTACACACCTGGGAGCCATACCATGCGTCTCCTCGTGGCATTGACCTTTCTCTTCTCCATGGTCGGCATAGGTGGAGCGGCACCACACCGCGCTCCCGACTTCCTCGTGCGCGTTTGCCAGATATTCTGCCCTCCCTCGTCATTGCTTCGGCACTGTGTCCAGAAGGCTCATGTCTTCCTTTGGAGTGGGGACATGTGAAAATGTGGGCCGGGACTGGGTCAACTGATTAACTAGATGTTTTCTAGTAAAAGGTCGTGAGGGAGCGGGACACAGCAGAGGTGAGTGTCCAGCAGTGATAAATGAGGAAAGGCTGTGAGTATGGAGAGGCCCCCAGTAGGACCCTGAAACTGTGGGTGACAGTCAAAATCAGTGAAGGCCTCAGAACAGGAATGCCTCTTCCCTCTCTCATCCCTGAGTTGGCCTGGACCCCAGAAACAGTTGGTTGACAAGCGTGTTTGGTGGCTTCTTATATTTCCTCAGCTAAAGGCGGTCGCTCTGGAGGATGGTTTGTCAACCTCAGCACCACTGACATTTTGGGCCAGATCATTCTCTGTTCTAGGTGGCCACCTTGCGTGCCGTAGGATGCAGCGGTACTCCTGGCCTCTACCCACTGGATGCCAATAGCATGCCCTTCACCTCACCCCAAACCCAGTGGTGACAACAATCTAAAATGATTCCGGGCATAGCCTTGAGGGGAGACATTGTTTCTACCCACCTCGAGAACCACTGCTCTGGGCATTTAGTGACATGCTTGGAGCTAGGTCAGCGTGGTTCAGCCGAAGGCCTGGTGGCTCCTGCCGGGAACTCCCCTGGGCCTGAGGGGGACCTTCACAGACCTCATTTCTCTCTGTGGGGACTGTGATTTCCCTCAGGGTCACTGATGAATATTCTTCATCAGGATCCCTTCATTAAGAGTTGTCACCATCTCTTAATTAAGAATTAGGCACAACTGTCCTCAGGATGCTTCTGGTTCAGCCAGGCAACCAGCTCAGCACCCGAGCAGCATGATGCCGTTTAATCCAGCATATTGAGGACTTATTGCAGCCAATGCCACTTTCGAAACTACAAAGAAAAGGGCTGAGATGTCAGATCATGGGGAAAAGAGAGAAGGAACAAGAGCAAAGGGAAAGCGAGACTAAGAGGTCAAAGCAGAGGACCGAGAGTCGTGTGGTCAGCAGGTGAAAAGTCAACCCCTCTTTGTCAACCGGAAGAATCTTGCCTCCTTATTTGAGACAAAGAGGTGTTTGCAGTTACTTAGAAATCTGCGCCATTGTCTGTTTCAAAGACCTTAGAGACGCAAGCAATGTATACATTATCAATTATTTCAGATTATCTTTCTGATTTTTTTTTTTCCTTCCGCTTCCAGCTGCCAACGATTAGACATGTGCATCTGGCAGCAATTTCAATTTTTCGTCAAGTTACTCAGGCAGCATTGACTGGCTGCGTCACGCTCCTGTTCAGTTTCTTCCGATGAGAGATTGGAGAAAAGAATTCGGAAACAAAAGCCACCCAGCTCCGCCCCCCCAACAATTAGAAACATGCTTTAGAACCTGGAAATGGTGTACAAGAATCCCATCGAACATCCATTTAAGCCTATTCATGGGAATTCTTTGTAAATTCTTTTATGTCACATTATAAGTCTTTCTGCCTAAAAGGGTGGGGGGTGGGCTTCAAGCTTTCAATGTCTTCTGGGGAAGCAATAGAAGCTGCCTTCCATGGTGATTCTGTAGAGAGCATGAATTTAAGATCTGCTCGAAGAAATGCTACTACTATTTGTCCTAATGTTTAATTCGTGCTGTTCTCTTTGTAGGTAGGTAGGTCTTTGTCTAAAATTGTATCACAGGGTCATATTTTTAGCTTTACTACCATGACTTTTTCTTTTTCTTTGTGTTCTGACATTTTCCCCATACCTCCCTCCTGCCTGAAATAACTTTGTCTCTCTTCCCAAGACACATTCTAATCTTGGCTTCAGCTTCAGCCCATGGCTGTCATCTGGTCTGTAGACTCATTCTTGCTTGCTTGTTCTACCGAGGCATTTTTGGCTGGTATGTACTCAGGTATGCAGAGAAGACATGGGATTCACGGATTTCTAGTTCTTAATAAGAGTAGTTACAATAAGAGCTGCCGATTGAGGACTTATTAATCAAGCACCATGATAAGAACTTTTCATGTATGATCTCAGTTAACCTCAACGATAACCCTATGAAATGGGTACTGTTACCCCCATATTGCAGATGAAAACACTGAGATTTAGGAAAGTTGGTAACTCGCCCAAAATCCAGAGAAAAGAACAGTGAGAGAGGAGATCATCTAAGTTGTCTTGGTCTCCTTTTAAATTTTCAGTTGGAAATAAGTTCTGAGTTAAAATCGATCATTCTTCAAAAAGCATAACGGCCATGTAATAGCTCCATTTTCATTTTCAAAATAACTTCTTTTGGGTCGAGTTCCCTAAATTACTTTTTAGAATTCAAAATTGCATGCAGGTGACTCGCGTATCACTCAGGTAGTGATAACTCCAGGAAAGCACACATTTATTGCATGACTTGATTGCAAGCAACCTTAGAGCTTATCTTTAACATAACCCAGTGAAATCGAGGTCCCACCTGTGGTATTCTCGAAGCAAGAAGGAAGACATAGGTTAAAACCTCTTTGGTTGTGATTTACGATAATGGCTTCCAGGAGATGTTAATTAGGTGTGTGTAGTAGAGAAAGTCTTCTACTGAACTTGAACTTCCTAGGGACAGTTGGAAATGGTTCTGTTAGGCCAGTTTCATGACCAAAAACTTACGGGAAAGGAGATCAAGGCCATATAGCGGAGGTACCTCGTGGTTCCTTGTAAAGATGCTTGTTCAGTTCAGTACATTTTTCTTGCATTACCAAGTTCTTCCATAAAGTCAACCACAACCCATATTATCGGGGACTCCGGCTAAAAACTTGTGGTGAGTAGGAAATAGATTAAACATAGGTTTTCCCTTTTCTCCAGCTGCCAAAAGTGATGTCAGCGGTGTTAATGATCCTTACCTCAGCCCATGGCAGACCCAGGGCCAGACGCTGTTCTAGCCTCTGGTTCTTGGGCTATTATGGAAAAGCTGATGATGGTTGATAAGAAACAATTGGGTAGGGGACAATTTCTCAAACATAAAGTCGGCACTTGCTTTCTTGAAGCCATTTGTGCTAAGGCTCCAGGGAGCAGGCAAAGAATGCAAAATCGATTTAGTGGTTAACACAAAAGGTAAAGGCGACGGGGCGAGGCCTGCTTGATTTCCTTCTGCCTAATTACAGAAACCGTACTGCAAACACTTTTTACCATCTGCACCACATTGTAAACTAATCTAAGTCTACTGGTTTGTGTTAAAGTCAGACCGATAAAACCTATATCCTGTATTTCTGAACATTCAAAAGAAAACCGATGTGAAATTACAATATAAACCTCAGAAGTGGAATGTAATTCCTCCGAGGGAGGATATAGTGTAGAAATAGCTCCTGTGAAAGCAGAAGAAAGGCTGCTTTTTATGACGCTCTTACTCAGGTAGGGGGGATGATATCGTATTACCTTCGTGTCTTTGAGGAGCAGGTTTATTTTAATTGAGCGCTGTGAAAATTAAAGCTTCCTGTCCCATAGCACATGTGGTCTGACTTGAAATGTGGAGGGATTGTTTTCTTGAGTTCCTCTACTTTGATTGTCCTGTATATGGGGACATTATAATTGGGTAGAAGAGAGATTTGAGACATTTTGATTTACCTTTGAAAGCGGGGAGGAGGCTGTTATGGTGCTGACTCCCATTTGGCTTTATCTTTTAATTATTCTTTGCTTTTTATAAGCACGCTCCCTGTTAGTAAAAAGAATGGGAAATCACTAAAGTGAATATTCTTTGCCTTAAAAGGTTTCTGGAGGTTTCTTCAGATTTCCTTAATACACCTGTGTCAGAATACATTGAATCGTTGAGAGAGAGTACACTGAATTGTTGTTACTGTCGCTGTTTGAATCTGCCTTTTCCTTCAGCGCCTCACTTTCTTGAAGAGCTTCCAGACCACCGTGAGAGCTCACAGCCTTGACGTCTCTCCTTGGTCACTCCCCCTCTTCTCTCCTTTTCGTAACGCGTGTGCCTTTCTCCATTGGTGGTCTCCTGAAGTCACCAGCCCTGCCAGAAGGTCTTTCTCTGGGACAAAAGGGGAACTGGAGCGAGGTGGCCTTTCGCACGTTGGCAGCGTTCCCTGGGTTTTCTTCCTTGGCGCTCCCGAGCCCGAGCAGGCCTGGCCAGCAACCTTGTTATTTTCCCCGGCCCTCTCCCATGTGACTTGCACCAGGCAAAAGTGCTATTTAAGCAGCTCCGCTGGCTTGGCTGGTCCCTTCCCCTTTGCCATTTAAGACCGTGAAACTAAGTCTTTCCAGCTCAATTCTGGCCTATTTTAAAAGTTGCTGGTTTCTTCTCTTGAGCTAAAATGGCTTTCTCCTTTCAACATAAAGTAGCAAACATCTTGGTCTTACCTCTAACTTTAGTTCCTTTAGTTCAATCCCAACTCGAGACTTTTATGTTTATGGATTACTTTTGGTGGTTATGGTCTGAAGGCTTTAAAACAGAATGCTTTTTTTTTTTTAAACACTTAGGTCTGTCTCAAAGTCTCAGCTCGCCCGCACTTCCCAGCTGTGCCTTGTGAAAAGCAGAGATTCTCCCCGTGTCCCAGACTTGAAGCTCTGTGGATTTAGCTTTTCTTTCCTTTTCCTTGGGTGATTTCCATAGCTAACAGCTGGGCTGATGCTGCCGCTGCTTCTGTAGATGCTACCATCTCACCCACGCTGTGGAGCCCAAGCTCTAAGCCAGGACATTCTTCTAAAAAGGGGTTTCACGATCCATCAAATGGATTAGTGGTCTCGTTTGTCCATCTCGGATTGCGTGGTGTGACTGTTAAAATGAGGAAAACACCACCAAAACTACAAATATATTTGATACCGATGATTAAAGAAAAACCTACTGGGTCCATTTGCCAGATTTCAGGTATGCTTAAAAATGGTACTTTGGCAGCGTTTTATAAAGTGTTTTGTTAGGATGTAAGCATTCCAGAAGACTCCCCAGCTCTAAATTAGTGGTACCATGAAAAATCGCATCAGCATCAACAAGATAGCTGAAGAAATGAATTGTGATCGCGGTAGTGGTATGCAGTTGAATATAATTGTGTGACATAAGCAGACCCAGGAAGTAAGATACAGAGAGATGTCACAGGTGCCGTGCTCAGCGTCCTGCAAGGGACAGAAAGAACTACCCGTTGACTTCTCAGCTCTTGCATTCTTTCCACCTCATCCACCTCTATTACCAGTGGAAGGGACTCTTTCTTGTCCTCTGAGAGGAATCAGTCTCCCCTCCTGGTTCTTCCAAATACTTTGCCTGTGACATTCCCTTAAGGATTTAGCTTTTGGAAACCAAAGCCGAGAAGCCAGGAGCTTTTTCTGTTGTCTAACTGCCATACTTCTCCCCCTCTGTAATGAATTAGGAGGATGAGAAAGGGAGAGAAAGCCTAGAAGGTTTGAAAAGTTGGTTAACATTTCATATGTTTTCTCGTCGTAGATTTTTTTTTAAGAACAGTAAAGATCTAAATATTGAAACATTTTTTGTTATTATACTATAATAATTTACACTCAGGAATTTTTGTATATTATACTAAAGAATTTTTAAGTCACGGCCGCTTATGTTAAGAGAGAGAGAAATATGCTGTTTTGACACATTTCTTTAAGGAGAGGAATTCATATGAATGATTTTTTCTAGTTGAATCAGCAACCTAGGATTTCAAACAATGATCTATATTGGAAATAAGTCATTACTGTAATCATTTTTTTCAAGTGTGTTGGATGCGGAAGACTTACTTTCTGGTTACATTTTAATATATGACAATAGCCAAGCAACTTATATAATAATATTTTACTCCTGTTTTCATAGTAGAAGTAGAAACTGCTAGTAATGCTCTAACCAGATATTTATAACTGTGTTGCTCTTGATTCAACCAATTGGCAGGAAATTTTAAGGCATTTAAATACAAGATAAAACTTTTAATCTTGTGGGTTCAACTAAAAATTCGTTGCTGAAAGGGTACAGATCCCTCTATTGTACTTTTATATCATAACCTTGTGCTGTTTTCAGCTGCTTTCACAGTGAAGACTAATCAGTAGGCTGACAGTATGAAAGGCAGCAGAAGCTGTATTTGTTTTTCAGCTCTAGTAGGCATAGTTTAAGTGGGTTGAGTCCAGAAGATGTAAATTCCTACTGGATGCAATAATGTAATAATCCATAGGTCTCAAGTAGCATTGCTCAAGTGTTGACTTATTTGATAATGCTTTAAAAATTACATTTTTCATCACTGGGAACAGGATTAGGTGGGTTTTATCTTACGAGACGACACACGGAAGGGTACAGTAGATGCTGATGTGGTGATGAAATTTTTGTCAAAATGTAATTTCCTGCTGCTAAATCTCATGACAGGTGCATCATATTTCTGGGTTCAGAAGTTATTCCCCAGTGATGTAACGAGAGGAAATGTATCACAGGAGCGTCACCATTTGATATTTGCACAGTTCTTCTCCAAGGAAGCGTTTTGCTTTTTT
>NW_011888874.1:2548619-2557573 GCF_000151845.1 Pteropus vampyrus
GGCATAGTTTAAGTGGGTTGAGTCCAGAAGATGTAAATTCCTACTGGATGCAATAATGTAATAATCCATAGGTCTCAAGTAGCATTGCTCAAGTGTTGACTTATTTGATAATGCTTTAAAAATTACATTTTTCATCACTGGGAACAGGATTAGGTGGGTTTTATCTTACGAGACGACACACGGAAGGGTACAGTAGATGCTGATGTGGTGATGAAATTTTTGTCAAAATGTAATTTCCTGCTGCTAAATCTCATGACAGGTGCATCATATTTCTGGGTTCAGAAGTTATTCCCCAGTGATGTAACGAGAGGAAATGTATCACAGGAGCGTCACCATTTGATATTTGCACAGTTCTTCTCCAAGGAAGCGTTTTGCTTTTTTTGTTTCCAGTGTATGCGTGTGACAAATGAGTTTTTGTATTTAAAATGTCGTGGCAATATTCGCCTCCTATGGTCAGTGTGAGTCAATTACACGTACCTGTACCCATGTCTTCCTTTTCAGTGCTTATTATAGTTTTTATCATTGCATTTTTATTTGTCACTCCACGGACGTTTGTTGAATTGAATGACTGCAGGAGCCTAGTATGGGTATTGCTTTTTTTTTAAAGCAAATTTCTAAAGTACAAAAAATGTATGATCTACATGTTTGCCTCTCTTCAAGTGAGTTGCTTCATTCAATCAAGCTCAGCCCTTTTTGATTGCAAGGAGAGGAGAGGATATAGGCAGATCAACTTAAGTCCGCACAGCATGTGCTAAAGGTCTGTCTGATGTTATGAGCGTTCCTTTCCAATGTAACTCACCAGAGCAATGGCGAGCAGCTCTGTTTTGGGAACTCGAGTATTAGAGTTCTTTGGCTTTAGATAACACCTCTCTGGGAACCAGTATCCAGCTTAATCATCTCCTGTATTCACCGTATCTGGCTCCCGGAGGTTTTTGACTCTCTCCAAAGATCAGATGGGCCCCCCAAGGGCCAAGACTAGCTGCTATAGAGACCATTCAAAAGAATATGCCCAAGGCTGAGAAGGCAGTCCAAAAAAGGAGTGAGAACTAGAGAAGGCATTCCAAAAATGTTGAGAACAATGGCTGCATGATCGGAATAAGTATGCAGACCTCCAGGTGGCTGCAGTGGGGGACAGTCTTCACCGAGGGGTATCTGTTAAAAATCCATATCATTACTCTGTAGCTAAACTTACACACACACACACACACACACACACACACACCCTTGTGCAAAGATAAACAGATGTGATCTTCAGACGTTTCCTTTAAATATTTCGTTTCTCTTGCCCGTGTATAGCCATTTCTATCCCCTCCAGGACAGCGTTACCTTCCACTTGCTTTCACTTTTTCATGGAGCTGATGGCACCCGTAGGTACCATTAGTGACTGAGACCTGTGTGTTGATCAGGATTCATGATACAGGGCTTTGAAAAGTAGTAGGCTAAGACTTTGGAGGGAAGGTATGTGATGGAATGGACATGTCCTTTTACTTCCTGCCCTTTGAACATACACACATAATTACGGGGATGGTTTCAGAGTGTCCCAAAGCAATAGCTTTCAACATCCAGTGAAGCTATATGTTTTTCTCAACTCCTAGGGCTCCCGGTCTCTGCCCTGCTACATCCATGCAGGTTGGCACATGTGATGACAAAGTGGATAGAGTTTGTTCTTGTGCTTAGCTGTTTGTGCAGCCATTCTGAAGGAGAGCCAGATAGAAAATGAAAAGCACACACATGGCCTTCACTTTTCCTTTATTTTACATTCGGCGGTTTGTCTGTCTGAGCCCTTCATTGACGCATGGCCTTCCTACCTAATTTTAGGCCCAGTGCTGTGAAGCTGTGTTCAGCTGTACCTAGATATTCTGGTAGGAACGTTCTCATAGATCACAACATGATTTCAGGAGAAACTCGAAACTGAATAAGAGATCTGTAGACCGTTGTCTGGGGTTTATGAAAGGGTGGGTTTGTCTTTCACTTGTAGAAACCACACAAGGTAAATTCTTTTCTCTGGCAGTTTAAGGGATAGGCCTGTAGTGCTTTTAGTTTTTACATCAATGTCTTCATGTCGAGTCTTTATGTAAAAGTAGAAAAATAGACTTTACCTGTTGTTTAGGAACAGAGTTAATATTTTAAAATAAAAAAATCTCCACATAAAACTAGAGTCCTCATTTGGTAAATTTCAACTTAGCTGAAAGCTATTATGTAAGTGGTGAGTACAGCTGTCTCAGCCATGCTCTGCTTCAAGATGAGAGAGAAGAACAGGTACATCGCTCCACGTTTCATTGTGTGGATTTTAGAATTCACCGCTACCTTTTTAGCTGACATGGATTATCACTGCCACACTTCCATCATATCACAAAGCACGTCCTCGTTGTCCTTATGCTTAGATAAAGGAGTCTTGGCCTCATGTTCAGAGTTCTTCACCAGCTACCCCAGTTTACGTTTGCAGACTTTAACTCTTTCTACCTCTTTTCAGATGCCTTGTGCTCCAGTGAAGCTCGTTCTTCATTTGGCCTGTCTGTGGCTGTGCTCTCATCCCCCTGGGCCTTGTTTGATCATATGCTATCAGTGGGAAATGTGCTTTGTCCTTGTCTTTCATGCAACTCATATTTAGTGAGTACCTGCTATGTGCCAGCCCTTGTGCTAAGCTCTGGAGATGCTAAGCTAAAGCAACATAGACAAAATCCCTGTTCCACATCCCCAAATTATTTCTTACTTCCAAACCAAGTCAAGTGTGTCAGCCCTTATACTCCTAGCTAGAAGAATTTTTTTTTTCTCTTTCTCTAGGCATCTAGAGCTTTCTTTCTGTGCATGGAATTCACCCCTGTCTACTCTGCATTCTCTCCATTTACGAATGGAACTTACTTACCTTCCTTTCTAGAATTTCTAGAAAGCAGAATTCAACTTTATATCCTCCATAGTACTTAATGCAATCATTCTATTCATTCAACAAGCATTTATTGATTAACTACTCTGTTTAGGACTTTCTGTAAATATTGATATTTATATTGAACTTCTGAATGCATGAAAAATGTGGGCCTCAGAAGGACTCTCTAATGTTGATATTTGAGACCGGAAGAGGCTTTATGAGGTTGGAAAATGTGCCTCCTCTTTGCACGAGAACAGATAATTCCCCTCGAGGTCTGTCTTCTTGAGTCGCATAAAAGAAACTTTGTACTTCTGCCAGAATAACTTAATTCTATTAAACCTAAATCAGAATTTTTTTTTTTCATTTAATGATTAACTAGGCCTGTCTTTCTCAGGTCTCTTTTTGTATCTAAAATTTTCATGTCAAGCAATGTCCCGTTAAAAACTGATTCAGATTTTATAATGTTAAGCCTTTTGCAACATCAAATTCTAAAATTTGCAGTTGACTTTTAACAAAAAGAAGATTGAGCACAGCCTGACTCTAACCTGCTTACCATATTTTAAAGTGGTTTTACACAGTAACTAAATGTACATTTTTGTTTTGATCATAAGAACATCAAAGCATTGTGATTTTTGTGTTGCTAAGCCTCTGAAACCTCCAAATCACATTGATTTGTTTACTGACTTAATATTGACTATTTTGAGTTTGTGATTGCTTTACCCTTGCATTTTGAAAGAAAAAAGAAGTTAAATACAGTTTGTTGATTTTATTTAATCACACAGTACTGTTTGTGCCTGCAACTTCAGTTCAACCGACATGCCCGTTTTTTAAAGCAAAACCCTAAAAAAGTAATTGAACGTGCATTTTGAGATGTCTGTGGTGACAAATTCTTGCCTTTTCCTTTTCAGAATGAAGACCTAAATGACCTCAGCAAATCCTCCTTTAACTCATGGGTACCCAGACTCTAACTATTTCGTGATCCACAACCAGGACCTCACATCTTCCTCCTCAGTAGATGGTACGATGCATCCATTTCAGTTTGTTTACTTCATATACAATCCTCAGGAGTTCGTTGACTGAACTGCACGTTCTATATTGTGCCAAGCGAAAAAAAGCACTGTGACATCGGAACAATGAGTCTGCATAAACTTCATCTTCAACCTTAAGGACTTAGCTGGCCACATGAGCTGATGTGCCCACCATGCCACGAGAGAATGGGTTTACTCTCATTGCATATAACAAGACACATTTCATCTGCTGCTGAAACCGCATACGACAAAGCATCGTTGTAAATTATTTCACGCAGAACAGTTCGCGTTGGGTGGAGAGAGTATTAAATATTTAACGTAGGTTTTGATTTATACGTGTAATTTTTTTTAATTAAAATGTAATTTTTCTTATAGCACACATCTTTTTTTTTCTTTTTTTCTTTTTCTTTTTTTTTTTTTGGATGTGGACCTGAGGTATACAAGTGTTCTGTTGTAAAGAGTGGAGCAAATGCTTAAAACAAGGCTGACAGGAGTAGATTAGGATACGGCCCTTGTTTTAAGATTATAATTCAGAAAAATAATATAAGAATCATAGTGCCATAGATGGTTTTCAATTGTATAGTTATATTTGCTGATACTATCTCTTGTATTATATAGCCCTGATGTTGAGCTGAGATCCTTACAAGAATTGATCTTAATTTTGTATTTTTCCTGTAAGGCAGTAGGCCATGTTAATTAAACTGAAGAAGGATATATTCTCCTGGGTGTTTTCAAGGGTCAGCTAAAAATTGGCAATTGAATGGAAGCAAAATTCTAAGAAAAGGACATCAGAGTCTTCCGTTGTACATACTGTAAAGAGAAGGAGACATGGGCGATCCCTCTGGAATGAACAATGTGGGTGTTTGTAAATTCTGGAATTTTTTTTTTTTCTATTCCTAATAAACTAGACTGTTGATCTTTTCTTCTTCCCTTCCCCCCACTTCTGTAAGCTTCTTGCTCCAATGCCACCATTTTCTTCTGTGCACACATTAGGATATTTCGTTTCCGGCATGGTCTCAAGAAAGATGGCCAGACAAGTGAGTACTTGTCTTGAATTTCTAACCAGAAGTGTTTTTTTTTGTTTGTTTGTTTGTTTGTTTGTTTGTTTTTATCATGACTAGTGCTACATGTCACTTTCTTTAAGACCTTATGTCCTGTTTTCTGACAACTTCTAGTGTTACATTATTTAACCAAATGCAATTTGGCCCATCTGCCCCGATGGGTACTAGTTTATTAGTGATAAGTTAACAAAACCCAGTGTAGAGAGAGCCCATCAAAAAGCTTAATGACCTGCTATTGGGACATCTAGCCAGTAGTGAAAATGTCAATCCTTTTCTTCTTTGAGAGAAAGTACACCCATTTTGGATTTTTTTCCTTGTGAAAAAGAAATGGCAATGAGCGCACTTAAAGAGATTGCCTACAGAGTTTTTAACCTTTTTTTACCAGGACACTTCCTATAGGTTAAGTGAACGAATGCCAGTATCGGGCTCCCTAAGAGTCTGTGTAAACTCTGTATCAGAAATTCCGAGACATACTGTTGAGAAGAGCAACATTTTATTTCTCCGAAGGGTTGTACTCACTCCCTGGGTGGGGGTGAGGCCACACGGAGGGGGCCAGGGTTGGGGTGCCCTTGCAGTGGCTGCTGCCCCTTCTCACCTGGCCAGGGGACCCTGCTCTACTCGAAAGGGAGTGGAGATAAATGGAACCCCTCACACTGCTGAGGCCTGTGTTACTGTTAATTCAGCCAGATGGCATGGACCTCACAGACAGTTGTGCAATGTTCATTGTTGCAGATTCTAATCATTTGCATGCTCATCAATTTCCAAGATAAATCGGTCTGTAGGCATAAGAATCCATTGTTTTCAAGGAACTTGCTGAATTACATCATTTCCTATGAGGAGAGAACACTACCAATTTTTTAAAAATCTGATATGAGAGTTTTTTTCTACTCTTTTATGAAAAAGACTTTGTTGGTCAAACTAGCTTTCATTTTTCAAGTATTCTGACTCATACTCTTGTTAGAGAGAAATCAGCGAGCAAGGTCAGCCCCCGCCATTCTTCTGTAAAGCTGGTTATTTCTCAAGGAACCTAAACTTGGAATCTTTATTACCAAGATACCTCTGCATGTGGAATTCTCAGCGTCTTTTGGGTGAGAACAGAAATGAACAGACTGGAAAAACTCATCTCTTGGTTTCTATTTCTCTGCTGTTTTGTTTGGTCAGATAGCGTAAGGGTAAAAATTCTTATTGAAGCTGCTGCTCGTTGGCCCTGAGCTGGGTTCGAACTTCCCCGATTTAAGACTGGAAGTTGCTGGTATTTAAGGCAAAAAACTCATGCTCTGGCTACATGAGGGGTTGGTCTTGATCGACATCAGCTTCTAAGTCCTTAAGTCCTTGTGTTTGGTTCCTCTTGAGGAAAGTCGGTTTGTATCCGTTTCCAAGTGTTTATAGCCCAGCTAAGGGCTTACGTTAATGAGGCTTCTAGTGGTCTCCGGCAGAGTTTTAAAATTCTCCTTTGTAGAAAGAACAAATAGGTTTCGTGAATTCGATGATATCTTCATTCAGGGCAAAAAAAAAAAAAAAAAGATCCTAGAACCAGCCAGAAGTGAAGAAAAGCCATTAATGATCAACTGCCTGAGTCAATAATGACAAATCAGTCCCGATGTTACATTTGTGACTTTTCTTGCTAACTTTCAAAGGTCAGGGACTCTCTTGACTAATCTAGGTTGACTACAAAAATGGATTTACTAAAAATCACCTAGCCAGAAGGAGAGATTTTTAACCTTTCTTTCCCTGACTATTGTCTTCTGGCTGTCTTTTAAATTTGAGACATACTAAGAAAAACAACTTTACTGTAAGAACCAGTATTTTACAGTCCTGAAGCCCTGTTGTGTTCCATCTTGCACGCTGCGTGCAATGTGCCACGTAGTTGAAAACTTTTATTTACTGAAGGTGGTTTACAAACAGGGGAAGAGAGCTCATTTTCCTCTGACGAATAGAGCCATGAAAAATGGGATAGATGCAACGTGCTCCGACCGCTTTGGCCGAGCTCTGTGCGTCAGTCCATCATGCAAGGAGGTGTTGAAACCCCAGACACTGGGAATTAAGACCTTGATTGGGGAGAGACAGAACCCTTTGGAAGGCGTGCGAAGGGGAATGATGGATGAAAGCCAAATATGAAATCGCTTCTTTGCAATGACTTGACAGGGGAGTGAGTGTTCCTAGGACACAGTGAATGTTAGTTGGCAGGAACAATGCACTCACATAGACTGCCGAGAAATGAGAGGAAGAAGCATGTGCTTCTAGGGATATGAAGAAAAAGGACCTCGCCAATACTAAGAGAAAGACCTCCAGTCTGTGAGATCAGTTAGGGAGAGCCAAAGCATCCTTCTCGTAGTCAGTAGAAGGTGAGGGGTTCCACACTGGTGCCCTTGAGCATTTTCAAAGCCAAGCCCAGGAAACCCCGGAAGTCCTCTCCAACGTCCAGAAATCAGTCTCCTAAGTGTAGGTAGGAAATGTGTGGATCAGATGGCATGTTGGGGTGTCCCTCACTCCTTGTCACCAGAGTATCAAGTTAGGTGCTGGGAGGAGGCAGAGTGATATTGATGGTGTTTGACCCTCCTCTTGGGGGAATTTTTCAGTAATAAAGAGCTTATAATCAAGTATTAAGATTAGAAAAAGTGTGACTTAGCTGGGGAGTTGTCTTTCCTGGTTTGTTGATGACTTGGCATTTGTGACATATACACCAAGAGATCTGGTGTTTTAGACTTTTGCCATTCACCTGGCATTTCAGTTTCTCTGCTATGTGGTTAATTTTCCCAGTGTTTACCAATAAGCCACATAATAGGACAACTTCAGTAAACAGGAAAATTTGTATTTATATAGACATCTTTTGTGCCGTTATTATTTTTTTCTTTTTAGAACTTTGCTATTGGCTTAAGAATGTAGTTCCCGGAATAATTTTTCTTACGAAGCTCTTTCCTTACACCTCTTGGCTACAGGGTGGGCCAAATTAAATACATATATATTTTTTCATTTAATGTATGTGCGGTTTGATTTATCATCTTAAGATGGTGGTGCTGCTCATGGTGCTACTTCATCTGTATACAAAAGGACCAATGCATGGTCTATATTGCTACCAAAACATTTATTGTATATATGTGTATAACATGTATTATGTATATATGTAATGGGTACCAGGCCAGGTATATATTTTTATTTGGAAGTGTTTCACTTTTCCAAGTTTTCTTTATAGTGTTATGCTTATTTTCAGTTTTTTGCCCCCCTGATTCTGTCTGGTACTTAGAACTGTAGTGTCTTCATCATTAATTAAAGAAAACTGTCTAAATGAAGTCATGGATGTGAATGCTAGTGGTCCTTAATGTCTTTGATTACGGGATGTGGAACAGAAACTGCCAATTAAAATTTGCTGGGGCATTTGATTGAATAATAGCAGTGTACACAGTTTAACATACTTTAATAAATGGAACAGATAGGTTGGCTTCCCTCTTCAGTTGGCTTTCAATGGCCGCGAGTGGAGAGAAAAAGACCTCCGAAAACATTGAAAGCTATTTTTGTTGCTGGTAGTGCAGTGGGAAGAGAGAGGGGAGCAGAAAGATGTGTTCTGTTAATGGGCACTTAGACCAGCCACGTCAGCCTTCAGCATGCACAGAGGCCCCCGAAGAGTTGTTCAAATGCAGATTACCACTGAGGGACCTGGGGTGGGGCCTGCCTGAGATTCCTTATTTCTAAGCAGCTCCCAGGGGCCCAGTGCCATTCATCTTGGTCTATACTGATGGCACTGAGTAGCAGCCCTAGCCACACTTTGGCATCCTCTGGGTAGCTTTCAAAAAGCTCGATGGCCAGGCTCACTCCGGGGATGCCGGCCTACTTCGTCTGGGGAGAGGCCTGGGCATCTGTCATAGCTGCTGCTGCCTTCTGGGCCCTCCAGAAGATTCTAGTACATGATCGAGGGTGAGAACCACTGTTGCAAAGGGTTGTCCCAAACCAATTACTGAGGTCACTTGTTAGAGACGCCAATTGCCTGGAGCTGTCCAAGAA
>NW_011888874.1:2559053-2568313 GCF_000151845.1 Pteropus vampyrus
GACCTATTTTTATTCTTTATCTTTGTGTCTAGCTTGGTTCATTTGTGTCAAAAATCCTTCTGGATTCCTATTGTTTTTCTCAATCAGTGTACCTCTTTTTAGCAACAGAGTAGAATGATTCAGCTTTATTTTAGGAACACAAGGGCAGTAGGTGAAATGTGAAAGTCACATAAAATCCAAATGCCTGTGTTTCTAGGCATCGGATTTTACATATTATCTCCTGTAAACTCTTGGAAATCAGAACTTACATTCTCTGTTCAAGATTGCGATGGATTTGTTTGTTTGTTTTTTAGATAAACGAGCAAGATTGACAACAGGAAAAATATGGGAGAGGCAGATACCTGAGTATTACCTGAGTTCGAGAATGAGACAAAGGGTGTTTGAAGCTTCCCCAATACAGGAATACTTTTCTCTGACATAGTACCCTGGTGGGGAAGAAAGTTTTCTCTCTTAAGGTTCTGCTCTGGGTCTGAAAATTAAACCGACAAAGACAGATTAACAAGAGGAAAGCACATAAATTTATTGAACATAAATTTTACATGACGTGGGAGCCTTCATGAAGGCGTGAAGACCTGAAGAAATAGATCTGAGAGCTTCCATGCCAAGTTTGATGAAGGATGGACACTTGTGGAGGAATACCCTAGGTTAAGAAGCCTGAAATCAGTGTAGTCAACGGGGGGAAACTTAGCAGGTCTGTTTGCTGGGATTCTTCTTGGCGACCCTTTGTCTTCAAAGATAAGGACGCCTGTTTCCTCAGCCATCACATGAGGGTGTTATGACCTGTTTCTGGGAGAAGAGCAGGGAGAAGGTCAGAGTGACCTTCCTGCTCCTGCTGCTTTCTCAAATTCTTTCAGCTGAAAATATTCAAAGGCCAAGGGGCCATATTTGGTGTAGCATTTCCGGAAAACCATCAACCCGCAGTGCTTTGCAAAGCTTGGACTGTACACTACCTATACGAATTCCCTGAAGGGCTTAACACGGGCCCCAGGAAACTATTAGTGACAAGTTGTTCCCCACCCCCACTCCACATACACCCCCTTCTCTCCAGGGTTATTTTACACCCTGACCTTGGACAAGGCATGTGTTATTAGAGTTCACTAGTCCGTATTGTTCTGCTTCCCCTCCATGTAAGTCACTGCAGAGCTCAGGCACCATAGCCTCTAAATGTAAATATGAGACAAGAAATGATTTTGCTGAATATCCTCACCACTCCTGAAAAAGCAAACAACCTACATACTAGAAATTAGTAAAATTAAGTCTAAACTTATGCAGGAAATAGCATAAAACAAGGGAATTAGGTAAATTTGCACTTAGGATGTTCTACAGTGTTATCCTGAGTCTATGAAACAAAATCCCAAACAAAACAGAATATCTCAAAATATTAAGAAGTGATATGTCTGATGGCATTATGATTTTTATCTTTTCTATTTTTCTGTAAGTTTTTATAATAATCGTGTCATTTTCATAATGAGAAAGAAAACAATATCATAAAAAACACAAATGGGGGTGGATGAGAATCTTAGTGAATCCCCACATGTTCGTTCGTATTACCATATATCACAGCTCTCCGTGATGGAAGAATCGGGGGTCCAGCAATTAAGCCAAATCCAGCCCGGCTTCCCGCTTTTGTAAATAGAGTTTTTTCGCCACCTCCTGTCATCCCCATCACCCACCAGCGATTCCAGTTAACAGGGTCCCATGCCCCCCGGGGGAAAGTATGTACCATTCTGAACCTGGTTTACTTCATCTGCTGAAAAATAAAACAAGGTGGGCTGAGCTAATCAAACTTCTTCCCGAATAGAGTAACCCTATTATTTGTTTTCTGCTGAAATGTTTGACAGATGGGAATCTGATGGAAGAGATTTGTTTTCATGGTCGTGTGAATACCTCGGTTCTCATCTTTGCCTGGCCACTAACTGAGTTACTTTGAGCAAAGCCCTTCTCTCCAAGCCCTCTGCTTCTTTGTTTATAAAACTTGAAAGTTATCGGATCTTAGCCTAAGGTTCAGAAATTTGTCAACACTAAAATCTAATGCACTGTTTTCCATGGGCATGGCCGTGTGCATTTTCTTCCCCCTGGGGAGAAGGGACTGTGACTTCCTGAGGATTCACCAAAGGTTCAAAGTAGAGAAATAGCTTCTTACAATAATAAGATTTCACTATGCTATGGAATTTTTATGATTCCATAGCAGATTTTATGGAATTAGAAACTGGCCTAGGGCAAAAATTTTAGGTCAGCAGAATTCATCCCAACTTTTCTCCACATTGAGGTTAGGGATTCTTTGTTGCCAAATGCTTTCATGGGACCCAGGCTCTTTGTAGAGTGGAGAAAACATCTCTAACAAACTATTTTTCCCCAGAGCAATGTGAAATTAATGTATTAGCTCCCGGGGCATTTGCCTCCAGAAAGAAAACCTACCCAGAAGGAAGAAAACACTTTAGCAAATGGGGACTTACTGATAAAAATGGGGCTTTAGGTGTCCATGTGGGGAGATGTTTAGTTTAGTTGGGACAGATTTAGTACTTTGTTGGCACTGAGCCTTGAAAAGGAGTGTGATCTGGTGGTCCCTCACCCCTAAACGTAATTAAAAATAAAATTTTACCTTGACGGTGACATAAAACTTGCTCGTTCGCTAAATTAAAGTAGCTTATTTCTGAATAATTCCAATTTGGTATATATTTATCAAAGCTAAACTTACTTTCTCCTTTGTTTTTTGGGGGGCAGGGTCTCTGCTTGACTGATGGATCTCAAGACCTGACTGGGTTCAGGACTCCTGTCCTCACACCTCTAAAGTCATCTTCTGTAGGTGACCACCTACTCCGCCCCTACATGAAGCAGGTTCTCACTCGCTCTACGGTGAACCTGGCTTAACTGTTGGCAGAAAAAGAACGAAAGCAGGCAAAGAATGAAAGAATTTCCTTCTGGCTGACAAACAACTCCTACTTGTTGCTACTAATGGAAAATCTATTTTTACTCTTCTGTGCCCCAGCAATGGAGTTGATCTTTATGACACAAAGAAACCCTCAGCCAAAATTCTAAAAAGAGCATTTCTCTTTGGAGACTATAAACTCGAAATTTCTTCTCTAGGAAACTACACTACAGTATTTTAGGTGAGAAGACTCTGCCCACTGTGCACATCCCACAAAAATGGTGGACCCCCAGCCCAATGAAAGCACAATCGACTATCAAAGATTCTCTCTCTCTCTCTCTCTCTCACACACACACACACACACACACACGCACACACACTTTTTTCAGCAAAGATAACCATGCAGTTGAAGACTGACATTTAATTTTTCCTATTGTGGTCACGGAGAGATGAGTTTTTATTCTCGTACTGGAATTAGCCGGTCCTGGGCCAACCTGGAAATCCCATTTACAAGCTATGAGACCATGGGAAAACGGCTTCACTTCTCGGAGCCATGGTTTTGCCATGTGTACTGAGGGGATGATGATATTTACTCTGCAGAGGTGGGGTGAGTATTGAAGGCCCTTCTGCCACACGCACGGCATTGGGAATGGACCCCATGCATGGTAGATATCGTTTGATAATTTTAATTTTAAACATCTTTACAACTTTTGGGCAAAACCTGTTCCTTCGTGCCAAAACAGTTTGGTTTACTTTTTTATAAATATAAAGTTTAGAAGGCCTTAGACACAAGGAGGTCTGCCTCCTCTCTTTCTGGTGAGAAAGGCCTGTGTTCTAAAAAACGTTTATGACGAAGCCACAGATGGGATTTTCCCATCATGGCCCCACTTGTTAGAAATATACTCACGTAGCTTCCTGAGCACAAAACCGGCCCCCGTGAGGGAACTGGGCATTAAGAATCATGAACATATTATTACTTCTACCTTTAATTCAACTACTGCATTACTTTCCTCATGATAAGAGCCGAGATTAGCAACTGTCATCCAATCCAGGCCTGGTAACCTTTGAGCTGGATTCAGATATGGTTCCCGAGTCTCACGCTCTCACACTCCTTCCTCTTCCAGACGCTGCTGTTTTGTCGTGAACCACAAGCCTTCTTTTGGAGATGTTTGTCTATTCGCACCTACCCACCACACCATCTGGCCAGTGGGGTTGGCCAAGCTTGAGGCCAAGCCTTCTAAGATAAAAATTAATTAAAAACGATATTTAAAAGGAGGCTGTGGTTTTTCCTTGATGTGTCGTCTGGCTTCCCCTCACCCTCATGCTCTTGGAGAGGTGAGTGAGGAGACACTGCCAAGGCCGATTCTGCCAGCCTGAGGCAGTGAAGGGACTGCTCTCTGGAAGACAAAAGAGGCAGCCCCTGCCTCAAGCCTCTCTTCTTGTCTCGTTGTTGCCTTGTCTTACTGCCTTTCATTTCCCTTTCCCTCCATTTTGGGGCTGGGCCAGGCTTTCACGACATTAGTTTTAGTTCTCCTACGGCAGCCCTGACTTGTTGCTCTCATTTCTCCCTCTCCCCTTTACCAAGGATGTGCGATTGTTTTTCTGCTTGTGCATTCAAGGGCGTCGGGAACATTGTGTGCTTATGGTTAACCCCTTGCATTTCCCCGAGGTGCTTTGTTCAGTTGCTCATGAACTTTTAATTTTTTCCAGCCTTGTGTGTTTTGTCCAGACTGCAGCTTTTCTGGAGCTGGGCCGGCCTCTTTGTTTTGGGGAAGCTTATTGCTTCACAGTAAGACCATCTGACAGTTGTTATCTGCGACCTGAGAGACAGAACTGCCAGCGATGAGAGCCAGAGGCAGCGTCGAGCTGTTCTCTCAGGACTCCCAGCTCCCCGGCCCCCACCACCATCTGGGACCACCCGAGGAAAGACACCAGAGTGACACCAAATGTTCATGGCAGGACGCAAAGTTTCTCTACCCACCAAGGCCAGCCTTCGTCTGTCCTTGAGTCCCTGACAGGGGTGAGAATCATCAGATTCATCTGTATGGATGTCGTTGTCTCTTCCTCTTTCTTTTTCTCCCCTCCCATCTTTCTTCCTTCCTTTCCTCTCTACCTTTCACAGAAATCTGTGGGCTGGCCACTGGGGGACAGCTCCCCAGGAGGCAAGCACAATGGCAGCTATAACATAGTACAAGCCAGTGAACTGCATCTTCAAGGAGGTTCCCAATTCCAGGGCCAACTGGCCTCTGCCTGCCTTTGCCCACTCTGCTACCAGCTTGGTCCCTGCTCAGAGCGTTCATGTTCATGGCCCCCTCCTTCTGAAATGCTCTGGCTTTGGGACTCCTGGTAGGTGCTTCCATCTTCTCTTGACCTCAGTCCAATCTTCCCTTCCCAGAGTGGCTTTTGCTTTTCTCCTCCGTCTCAATCACTCTTTATTGCATACGTCGTTTTATTTTCTTCACAGTGCTATCTTCATCTGAAATTATCTCTGCATTTTATTTGTTTGCTTGCTAATTCCCTGCCTTTACCCACCCCCCCACCCCAAACCTTCTGTCTTTCTCTCCATGTGTCCCCCCTAGTGCCTGACACATAGTTTGTCCTCAATAAATATCTGTTGAATGAATGGATAAATAGATACTTCAAAGGGGACATAAGAAATAACAAAAATAACCTTAAATACTAATAATGATGATGATTGACTTTTTTTGTTATTTTACCAAGCACTATGTTTTATGTATATTATCTCCAATCTTCCAAACAATTAGCAGAGAGAATATTATTTATTTTGCTAAAAAACAGGATGCTCCTAATGCTTTGGAATTTTCCCAAGGCCACCCACCTAGTGAGGGATGGACCTGGGATCCATCCTCAGACAGGTCTGCCTCTAAAGCCAACAGTCATTCTTTCCTCTTGACCGTGATGTCTAATACACGTAAACAACTATAATACAAGCCAGAAAGCGATAAACTCCATGAGAGGTACAGATAAAACAGCATGGGAATTCAAGGGAGGAAGAAGTGGCCTCTGGATGAGAGGAAACAGGAAAGGGTTGTGACAAGGTGATCTTGTTTTTCTGGACCTTGTGTCCCTGAAGACTGCAGGGAGGGAGGTGGGGCGTTTCGAACAGTTGGAGGTAGAATGTGAAGTCCCAGGTATGTGGAGGAGAACACCAGAAGGCTACCATGGGACTGTGTGTGTGTGTGTGTGTGTACACGCATGTGCGCGCGTGTGGTAGTAGAGGGTTAGAAAGGCGAGAACAAGATGAGTTTAAATTATGTTCCAAGAAGCGCAGTAGTTGTAGTAAGGAGTGTTTTTTTTTTATCCAGTTCTAACTTTGATTCTGATTTAAAGTACACATCTGTATCTATTACAGTAAGAGCTTCATATAAACATCTATAATCCCATATTTCTGTTTAATCAGAGCATACTATTTCTCTACCAAAAAAAAAAAAAAAAAAAAAAAAACAAGCCGTATTTTCTTATTGAGTTACATTTTAATTTCAGATGTAGTCTAAACGTTCCCAGACTTGTCTCACTGAGGGAAGAGGGGTGTGTTACATGTGACCACTTTAGCACTTAAACACAAGTTTCGAGCAAGATGTGTGTTCCCTGCGAAGTCTCTGCCCAGGTTTTCCCGAGTCTTCACGGGACTAGTTCCTTTGCAGACTAGTTCCTCTTGCTTGCTGCTTGTCTCTGTTCCTGGATGCTGCGGCCTCCACAGGCACTGAGACTCTGTGCTTTGAGCCAAGCCTCCTGCCTTTGACTCCAAACCTGAAGAGTCCCAAGTTTCCCAATCGGCTGCGCTCCTTTGAATCCTCCCCGTACTGGATCTATATACACTGTGTCCTCACGAGACAGGGACAAAGGCCTTCTTTTGTCTAAGGGTTAAGACTTGTGGAGAGGCCTGGGAACCAGAATGGAAAGCACAGCGGAAGGACTGGCAGTCATGATTGATTCCACTTAGCTTGATACCTATATGTCATTAGGAGCTGTATGTAAACGTTATAAATGAATTTATACGATGACCCCAATGATGTCAATGTGATAGCAATAATATAATGTAATTGAGGCTAATGTAAATACGCTGATTTCCCAATCTTTCAGGCAAAGAGACAGAATATATAATTTATAGCTGATAAAGGAAATGGTTGAAGTAAAAGTATATGTTTAAAGTATAAAGGTAAATATTAGAAACCAAAACATAATAGTGGAAGTAAAAACACTGGGGTAGAAATAGAACTATAATAATTCTTACCTACTGTCATGGAAAGATCTCCAAGATATAATGTTAAGTGAAAAAAGCAAGGTGTGAAAAAGAGAGCTTTGTATATTATCAGTATGTAGAAAAGGAGAAAAAAGATATGTTTGTGTTGCCTTGCATATAGAAATTTATAAACACACCAGAAGGATAATAAGAAGGTATAATCACGGTTACTGGTGTGTGTGTATTTGTGTGCGTTGGGCGGTGGGGGGAGAGAGTCATAACCAAATGGGTGAAAAAAGGCTTTTTTGAGTATAGCTCTGTGTACTTTTTGTTGTTTGAATCATACAACTCTATTACCTATTCAAAATGCTAAATAGATAACTTGAAAAAGAAGTTAAAAATTTGTGCTGCTGTGGTTATGTATGTTCTTGCTACAACTGATCATTCTTCGAACATTGCTTTCTGAGGCATTCTTGGATTAAACTGAAAATAAATGAATGGTAACAATTTTATTTCGGCAGTGTAATTATAGCACTTTTAATCTGGAGTGGACTTTAATGATCATCCGATGAAATTCAAAATCTCATTTGCCAGGTAAGAAAGGTGAAACCTGGAAAATCTAAGTAGTCTGTTTTATCTACTGTCAGAATTAATGTGAAACTGAGACGCCTGCGTTTTCCTATTGATTTACTGGCAATTTACTTTAATTCTCATTTATCTAATTCATTCTAGGCTATTTCGTCTCCCCCGTTCTTACTCAGGTGGCTCTTCCTTGGAGAAGAATGGTGTAATGACTACTTCATGTTTCTTCCAAGCTCATTTTCCCACAGTGGGGGACTGGACCCTCGAAATTCATGGCCAGAGACTGGAACTGCAACTAAATTCACCTGCATGCAGGAACATTTTGCTTGATCTCATTCAGACTTTATGTATCGCATAATAGTAACTCAAAAGAAAAGGAATTTAATTCTGGAAGCCAAGAATTTTCAGCAATTTAGGGGGCTTGTGTAAGTTGTCTATTTGTTAGTCTAACAACAATAATAAATAGTAAAGCTAACACTTATTGGACTCTCTGTAAGCAAGGTGATCTACCTGAATAAACTCAATTACTCTTCATAACAATCCTGTGAAACAGACTGTCGTGAAACCCATTAGAGAGTGGAAGAAACTGAGCCTTGCAGAGGTTAACTGGCTCAAGTTCACAGAACTGGTCAGTAGTGGCACTGAGTTGCAGTTTTCACCCCAACCCCCCAAATCCCTCCCCTCTGGCAATCACCAATTTGTCTTCTGTGTCTGTGAGTCTGTTTTCATTTAGTTTGTTCATTTTTTTCCCCTTAGATTCCATATATAAGTGAAATCATATGGTATTTGTCTTTCTCTGTCTGACTCATTTTACTTAGCACAATATACTCTAGGTCCATCCATGTCATTGCAAGTGGTAAGATTTCATTCTTTTTTTAATGACTGAGTGATATTCCATTGTATGTATATATATATATACCATAACTTCTTTATCAAGTCATCTATTGATAGGTACTTAGGTTGCCTCCATATCTTGGGTATTGTGAATAGCGCCACTGTGAACATAGGGGTGCATAGATCCTGACGAACTAGTGTTTTGGAATTGGGGTAGTGATGACCTCGTAAGAAGAGTTAGAGAGACTTCCTCCTCTAGAATTTTTTGGAACAGTTTAAGAAGAATACATGTCAATTATTCTTTAAATGTTTGGTAAAATTTACCTATGAAGCTATCCAGTCCAGGACTTTTGGTTTTGGAGAGTGTTTTGATTACTGATTTGATTTTGTTGGTGGTAATCTGTTGGTTCAGATTTTCTGTTAGATTTTCTGTTTCTTCTTGACTCAGTATTGAGAGATTGTATGTTTCTAGGAATGTATTCATTTCTTCTAGATTGTCCAATTTGTTGGCATATAACTGCTCATAGTATTTTCTTATAATCCTTTGTATTTCCATGGAGTCCATAGCTACTTTTCCTCTTTCATTTCTAATTTTATTTATTTGGGTCCTCTTTTTAGCTTGATGAGTTTGGCTAAAGGTTTATCAATTTTGTTTACCTTTTCAAAGAACCAGCTTGTTGTTTTATTGATCTCTTGTATTGCTTTTCTACACTCTGTTTCGTTTATTTCCACTCTGATCTTTATTATTTCCTTCCTTCTACTCACTTTGGG
>NW_011888874.1:2568533-2606050 GCF_000151845.1 Pteropus vampyrus
GTGGTTGGAGAAGATGTTTGATATGATTTCAATCTTCTTAAATTTTTTGAGATTTCTTTTGTGGCCTAACATGTGGCCTACCCCGGAAAATGCTCCATGTGCACTGGAGAAGAATGTATATTCTGCTGCTTTGGAGTGAAATACTCCGAAAATGTTAATTAAATCCATCTGGTCTAGTGTGTCATTTAAGACTGTTGTTTCCTTGTGGATTTTCTGTCTGAAAGATCTGTCCAGTGGGGTGTTAAATCTTTTACTATGAGTATATTACTGTTGAACTCTTCCTTTCTGTCAGTAAAAATTGCTTTATATATGTAGGTGTTCTTATGTTGGGTGTGTATATGTTTACTGGGGTTATGTCCTCCTATTGTATTAATTCTTTTGTCATTATGTAGTGACTTTCTTTGTTTCTTAGTATAGCCTTTGTTTTAAAGTCTATTTTGTCTGATATAAGTATTGCTACCCCAGCTTTTTGAAAATTTCCATTTGCATGAAATATCTTTTTCCATCCCTTAACTTTCAGTGTGTGTGACATTTGATCTGAAGAGAGTCTCTCGTAGAGAGCTTATGTATGGGTCTTATTTTCTTATCCATTCAGCTACCCTATGTCTTTTCATTGGAGCATTAGGTCCATTTACATTTAAATTATTGATAGGTACATAGTTAATGCAATTTTATTATTCATATTTATGGTTTTCCCCCACACTTCTTTTAACAGAAAATTTTTAAACATTTCTTGCAATATTGGCTTGTTGGTGATGAGTTCCTTTAGGTATTTCCTGTCTAGGAAGCTATTTATCTCACCTTCAATTTTTAATTGATAGCCTTGCTGGGTAGAGTAGTTTTGATTGTAGGTTCTTCTTTTCCCCATCACTTTGAATATTTTGTGCCAGTGCCTTCTGGCCTGCAAAATTTCTGTTGGAAAATCAGCTAACATTCTTATGAGAGTACCCTTATAAGTAACTAGCTGCCTTTCTCTTGTTGCATTTAAGATTCTGTCTTTGTCTTTAACCTTTCACATTTTAGTTATAATGTGTCTTGGTGTGGGTCTGTTTGGGTTCCTCTTGTTTGGGACTCTTTGAGATTCTTGGACTTGTATGTCTATTTCCTTTGCCAGGTCAGGAAAGTTTTCTGCCATTATTTCTTCAAATAGGTTCTCAATCTCTTGCTTTCTCTCTTCTCCTTGCGGTACACCCATGATGCAGATGTTGGTAAGCTTGATGTTGTCCCAGAGGTCTCTTAACTTTTCCTCATTTTTTAATTCTTTTTTCTTTTTGCGTTCTGATTGGATGTTTTCTGCTACCTTGTCTTCCTAGTCACTGATTTGATGCTCTGTTTCATCTAATCTACTGTTGATTCTTTCTAGTGTATTCTTTATTTCAGTTATTGTATTCTTCATTTCCGACTGGTTATTTTTTATAGTTTCTATATCATTTTTATGCTTATCTCTCAGTTGAAGTTCTTACTGAGATCATCTATTCTACCCCTAAGTTTGTTGAGCATTCTTATAACCAGTGTTTTGAACTCTGTCTCTGGTTGCTTACCTCCATTTCATTTAGTTTTTCTTTTTCTGGAGTTTTCACATGTTGTTTCATTTGTGGAATGTTTCTTTGTTTTTCTTTTTTCTTTTTTTTTTCATTTTAGTTGCCTCTATGTGTTTATTTCTATGTATTAGGACTATTTGTTATGTCTTCCAGCTTTGGTCAGATGGCCATATGTAGTAAGTGTCCTGTGTGGCCCAGTGCCACTGTCTTGCTGATCACCTGTGCCAGGGTCCCTGGGCATATTCCTTGTGTGGGTTGTGTGTGTTCTCCTGTTGTGGCTAAGTCTTGATTGCTGTTAGCACATCAGTGGATGGAATTGACTCTCAGGATGACTGGCTTTAGGGATTAGCCAAACTGTATGAGGGTATGAGCTGCTGTGTGAGGGCTTACCCCAGTAGGCTCTTGTACATGTTGAGACCACTCTTTGGGTATGCAACTTATGGGGCTATTCAGGTGGTGTTCTGTTGTGGTCTGACAGCAGCCTCTGGGTGTGTTGGTTCTGTGGCCCTTTGTGGGGGCTCCCTTATTGGCCAAGGTCAGCCGCTGCCTTTGATTGCTTGGGGCTACCTGGTAGGAGCGACAACGCAATCCACAGATGTTTGCTGTCTATGTTGGATCTGGAGGCAAGTGGAAGAGACCATGCTGTGAGCCGAAGTTGGGTACCCCCAGTATTGAGCCTGGGGTGGCTTAGCAAAAGGACTTGTACACTTTTAAGCCTGGGGCTGCCTGCCAGCAACCTGTAAAACTCTGCACCTGAAAGAGCCTTTTGGTGGTTCGTGAGCTGGGTAGGTAAAGAAAGTAGGTTTCACCTGGTCGATGCAGATTCATATTGTGTGCCAGTGCTGAATCTGTGGCTTCATGTAAAAATCTCGGATCACAGCAAAACCAGCTGCTGCCCACCTCAGGCCTTCAGACACCTGAGATCTATTGAATCGGATCTTGTCAGGCCAATGCAGATTCAGAATTGTTGCCAATGCTGAGCCTGTGGCCTCTTGCAAAAGTCTCAGATCACAGCGAGGCCAGCTGTCATCTGTCCTGGACCCATAAACCCCCACAATCTGTTTAAAAGATACTGAAGCTTGGGCTGGCTTAGGTGGCCCACCACCAAATATCTCTTGCAAAATGTGGGGGCCAGGTGAGTGCCACATGACCTGAGGGCTGCTGTTTGCTGATGAGTCCATGGCCAGGAAAGGAGCAGGATAGAGCTGGCTGCCTGGCAATGGGCCCCACAGGTAATTTGTGGGTTGAGTGGGGCGAGGATCCAGGGAGACATGAGGCGAAGCTGGCCGATACCACTGGTCAGTGCAGCTTCAGAACTGGCCATGTTGGGGGTGGGCTCAACACAGGCAAAATGGCGTCCATCTGCAGACTGCTCCAAGAGAGCTCAAAAAAAGAGCAAGGCAGCTTTCCCTCAAGCCTTCACTCCGGTGCCACACAACTCAATCCCTCTCTGTATGGCTCTTGTGCCTCCCAAGCTGCTGACTCTCCGCTGGAGCCCAGGGTGAGTGTCTGCGAGAGAGTGAGTCTGTGCATGGGCCCTTTAAGGGGGATATCTGGGTTTTCAAATTCCTTCCATTTCACCCTGATGGCCGGAATCCCCACTGGTTTTTACAGTCAGATTTTGTGAGAACTCCTCTTATATGACTGGAACCCTGGGCTAGGTAGACCCTGTGTGGGGCCTAGGGCTCCTCGTTTCTTCAGGGGCCTCTGCAGCTACGCTCGCCCTCCCAGTGCTCTGCTGCGCATGTGGGTGTGGGACCAGGCTGCTTCATGTCTCTGCCCCTCCTACCGGTCTCAATGTGGCTTTTTCTTTATATCCTCATAAGTATGTGTTCTGATCAGCTAGACTGACGTGGTTCTCCATGTTTATCATTTTATAATTTGGTTGTAATTTTAATGTAGTCATGGGAGGAGGTAAACCCTGCTTTTACCTAGCCTGCCATCTTGACCCCTTACTTCTACATTTCTGATTTTAGTTTCCTTCCCCTCTTATCCTCTCGCACCTACAGAGTTAAAGATGTCTTCTCTTTATGTTTTCATGAATTTCTGAATGCAATGAGTTCTGATAGGAACCTACCAACAGCTCTATTCCTTGACACTTTATTATACCCAAGACTTCATTTAAGAAGAGATCAGAATGCTGCAAAGTTCTCTTTGTCAGGCACATACATTTTAGCAAGGACAATTTGGAGAAGTAATATTATGTTAACATGTACCTAATGTAGGTTTATAGCCATGTGAGTACTATGTCAATTTGTAAAGTTTTTTCCTTAGAGAAATTAGTTATTGAGTATTGGAATAACTCAAATGCATTAAAAGTTACTCAAAATGAACCAAAGACCTTAATATAACCACTAAAATAATAAAACTCTTACAAGAAAGCATCATGACTTTGGATTAGGCAATGGCTTCTTATATATGACACCTAAAGCACAAGGAAAAAAATAGATAAATTGAATTTTATCAAAATTTAAAACCTTTGTACTTCAAAAAATACTATCAAAAAAGTGAAAAGACAACTTATAAAATGAGAGAACATATTTGCAAAACATATATCTGATAAGAATCCATTATTAAGAATAAAAAAATCTTAGAAGTCAACAATAAAAAGACAAATTACCCAATTAATGAAAGAATTCGAATGGACATTTCTCCATAGAAGATGTACAAATGGCCAATAAGCATATGAAAAGATGGCCAACATCATTAGTCATTAGAGAAATTCAAATCAAAATCATAATGAGATATCATTTCATACCCACTAGCTATATTAAAAAAGGCAGATAATAACAAGTGTTGGTAAAGATGTAGAGAAATCAGAAACCTCATATATTTGGGATTGTCAAGTGGTGCAGCCATCTGAAAAATAGTCTGGCAGTTCTTGAAAAGCTTCAACATAGAGTTACCATGTCACCCAGCAGTTTTACTCTTAGGCGTATATCCAAGAGAACTAAAAACATATATCCATACAAAAAGTTGTACATATTATTCATAATAGACAAAAAGTGAAAACAACCTAAATGCCAATCAACTGATGAATGGATAAACAAAATGTGACATATCTATAAAATTATATTATCCAGCAATAAAAAGGGATGAAAAACTGATGTGTGCTACAATATAGATGAACCTTGAAAACATGCTAAGTGAAATAAGCCACACATTGTATGATTTCATGTATATAACATGTCAAGAATATGCAAATCTATACAGGAAGTAGATTAGTAGTTGCCAGGGGCTGTGGACAGGGAAGAATGGAGAGTGACTGATAATGGATATAGAGTTTCTTTTTGGGGTGATGATAGTGTTCTTAACTAGACAGTGATGATGGTTGCATTACTTTGTGAAATATTAAAATCCACTGCATTGTACACTTGAAACAAGTGAGTTTTATAGTTTTATATCTGTTTTTTTTTTTTTTTAAGATGTGATAAATGTCAGATACTACATTTACCTAGGAGATTATCCATATACACACTTCAAAAGATATATTCTAGAACCACATATATCTCTTGAATCTCTTACCCAAGTGAGTCTCAGTTAGATGAAGATAACAGGGTCAGGAACATGGAAATTAGGACATGACTTATCAGGAGGAATTCTGTCGCGAGAGCTTCGCGGGAAGCCCCAGCCCTCTTCCAGGGCTGGGTTGTGGAGCACCCTTTGAGCCAGGTCTTATCTTACCAGGAGACCTGTGTCCCAGCCCTTACAGATAGGACAGAATGGTTAGGTTCCTGATGCAACCTTAAGCAAACAAAAATGGCTGTACTCGCAGGTCAAGGGCTACATCTGGGAACTACTGACCCTGCCTTCTTATGGGAAGTTGAAGGGCAAGACTCCAGGGTCCAGCTGTGGAACTCTTGGCTGGAATATTGTCCTGGGAATCCCAGATGTTGAGAGTCTTCTTGGAACCAGAAGCTGATAGGAATGAGTAGGACTTGATGAAGGAGGCTCTGCCCTTGACCAAGTTATACGTACAGTATCCTCGGGGAGGGTCTCCAGAGAACCCATAAAATGTCATCTTGAAACACCTCTTAATCCCAGAGGGCATGGGACCTTTGTATGAAAGTATTGAGCAAATCAGAACTTTTCACCTGGTCACCTCTCCTCCCTCCCTGCTTGAATCTTGGTGAGACCAGAAACAGCAGTCAGTAAGTCAGGGAGGAAGTAAAAATGAAGGTCACTCCTGTTTAAGTGATGCCAACCAAGACTTGGGGAGGTAAAGCGGTTTGCTCAATGTCACACAACAGTTGCCGGGAGAGCTCAGTTCCTGTTTTGAAGCCCGTAGCTATGCGGCTGTACTGAGAGAGAAGATGAACATCTGTACAGTAGGCATTAACATTTTTGATTCCTAGCAGTTAATCTAGAGCAGTGAAAAGGCAGGGCAGGGATGCAATTCAGAAGGGAGAGCAATTGTACTAAAGGCACAGGAAGTGCAGGCTTGCACAGACCTACACAATCATTCTAATCTCCAAGTCTTCTGGGAAATGCTCATTTGTATACAGGGTCTTTCCAACCTTCCAGCATTGCCTTCCAGCAAGATATATGCTGTCTTCTGCAAAGGGGAAAGAAAAAGAGGAAACCCTGGCCAAGAGAATGACAGAGTTAAGAGCCTGATGAGCTGCAAATGCATTTTCTTAGCAGGTTTATGACTGTGGAAATATTCAGTGATAAGCACTTTCTCACCTATGGCACCTATGGCACTGCATAAATTAATTTCTTTAACAAGTAATGATCAGCACTTTCTATAGAGTGTCTTGATTTTAGAGACTTCATAAGTTTATTTTAGGAGGCGCTTATGTTGTGAAAGCTCCTACAAGTTTATATCATTCATTAAAGTTCAGGAAAGGATCTAACATTGCAGACACTTGTTTATACCTAGGGGCAAATGAGGGGCTTTGAAATATGATATTAGGTTAAATGTTTAGACTTCTATAGGATTTGGTATTATAGTACCAGCTGGCATTATTTTGATTGCTTTCTTGAAATACTGCCTTCCAAAAACAGTCATCTCTATTTAGAATTTTTAAAAAGATGTTGCTTATTCTATATTTTTATCTATGAAACAATTTTCAATGCATTTATATTCTAAAAAGCAGCACTGTTTCTAAGCTACGCACAGAGCAATGATGTTTAAATTATTGTGACAATGCAGACCAATGAAATCAGTAAATAAGAGATTCTGTTGTGCAAACTTTGTTCTAAATCAATTCTTGTATTTTATAACTGAGGACACTGAGGCCCAGATGTGAAGTGTCAAAGGCGAGGTTGTCTAAGACCAAGCCTACTTTCCACCACCCAGTGATTCTAGAAGATGCTTCTAGAAGGTGGCCAAACACTATTTATCAAAGGTCTTGAGCCATTTCTTCAAGGCTCTTAAAGTCAAGTTGACCCAAACGACAGGAATTGCATTATGAAGGCTACATCCACTCTGTCCTCTAGCTTTGTTGCCCTCCTATTAGGACAAGAGAGGAACTCCATACCCTGGCCTGTAGCCACCATCATGACACTGTGGTTTCAGCCTCTCTACACCTACATGCATGAGGTTGCAGGGGACCAGTGGTCTGGGATTGTGGCATCAGGACGACAGGTATGAGTGAATGTGCAGTGTTTGACCTTGCTACCTGTTGTTGTGGAAAAGCAGATGATCTTAATGGGCTTTGGGGCATAGGGATCCTATTGAAGCCTGCCCTATTCTTACGTCTCCCTTTAAGAAAACACTCCAAAGGCCACAGGAAATGGGGAACAGTTCCTAGCAGTCAGCAGTGGCATCTGGTTGACCAGCTGTTGCCATTCCTTGTCCACAAAGCATCTGATGATCGGGTTTGCTACTTATTTAATAAAAAGGAAAATGGGAACTAAATCAATACAGATTAACTGGTTAGTCATTATTAGACATGAGACTATGTATTAGTTTCCTATGGCTGCTATAATAAATGACCACAAACTCGTTGCTTTCAACACACATGCATTTATTCTTTTATAGGTCAGAAGCACAGAATCATTGTCCCTGAGCCAAAATCTAGGTGTCAGCAGGGCTGTGTTCCCTTCGAGCCCTTAGTGAGGGATGACATGTAGAGTCTACCTGGATAATTCAAGATAATCTCTATCTCAAGATCCTTAACTTAATAGTAACTGCAAAGTCTATTTTGCCATATAACGTAACATTCACAGGTTCTAAGGATTATATCCTCAATAGTTTTTTGGGGGGAGTAGTGGTGGTTATTATTCAGTTGATTATAGTCTATGAGGTCGATAAGCTTCCTCATAGGTACACATGAGCCCCTCCTTCTAAACACAATTTACTCTAAGGGGCTGTTCCATACAGAACCAGAATGCTGTGGGATTCTAGAAGACCAAAGTTCATCTACTTCCCAAAAGGCCTAACAGAAACCCAAGAAGGGGCCTGGGTACCACATTAAAGTTTTATCCATAACAGATACTCCCGCTACTTTAGATTCAATCTGCTGTCTTGTCTGAAGTAGGCCATGTTTGCCTGATTTTGTGCAGATGTGGAGGTAAGAAGAAGAAGGACGATTCCTTTCTCCTCTCGAGCTCTTCATTCTTCCAAATGCAACTGTAGTCCCTGCACAGGAGCTCTGACAGGACACCTTGTCGGCTGGGATCCTTCTGGATCCTGGGTGGCTTGGCTGCTTCCCACTCCCATTGGGAGCCCCACCGATAACACTGGCCAGGGAGTTTTTTCTCTATCTTCTTGGCATAAGTCTTAAGACTTAATCTATGAGTACCTGTAATCTCTGGCGTAAATGGAGGAGAGGTGAGTGACTCTTCTCACTGGAGACTACAGTTGACCCTGATGAGGTCTGAGGGAGAACCTGCTTTAAGTCTCAGGGCCCAGCCTCTGAAGTTAGACTGTCTGGGTCTGGACCTGGTCTGTGTGGCCCTGAGCAAGCTGGGAAACCTTTGGGAGCCTGTTTCTGTCCATACCTGTAACATGCGGGACAATTGCAGTTCTCAGCTTCTAGGGTTGCTGCGAAGATGGAATGATATGATCTGATCAAGCCTTTGGCACAGGCGTCTAGAAGCTCTTAGGCCCTGAAAGTACTTATGAATAATGTGTCCAGCCATGGGGACTCCTGGGACATGGATTTGCTGGTCGATTCACCAAGGTTATGCTGAATGTGTGTGTAGGGGGGAAAACGTATTGCACTCAGGATCTCATCTTTAGTCATATTTATGGAGACTCTTGACAGGAGTCAGTGCTCTGGGGAAGACGGAGATGTATAAAATACAGAACTAAGCATCTAAAAGAGAGAGTAAAATAGATATAAAAGTTCTCATAGGTGCCACAGGACTAAGGCAGCTGGATCAGGCTGTTGGAATCCAGGGCAAGAGAGAGATTGAGGCTGCAGGATGGAGGAACAGTTTTCCTCGAGAATGAGATGCTCCAATGACTTATAAATCTCTGTATGCTACCTTCTTGATTCTCTGAATTTATTTCCCTTTGTGATTATTTGGTATCCATTTATAGGTAAGGATGCTGCACAGAAATAAATACGATCAGAAGCTGTGTCTGCATGGGCGGCACTTGTTGACTTGTGGGCTTCACAGGAGAGGGCTCAAGAGGGGCAGCGGCCAGGGAAGCTGGCTTCTCGGGAGAAATGGTTTCGTCTCCTCTCCGTGCCAGGAAGGGCTGGGTGTGTCAGCCTGGACACTGAGCTCTGGCACTCAGCAGGAAAAGCTGGCTGATGAAGGTGTCTGACCTTTCAACATGCTCATTTCATTTTCCTCTCCTTTAGCTGGGGGCACCTTACCTCTCATCCCTGGGGGCTGACCTCTGCAGCTCGGTGTGACTGTACTAGTTCTCCACGGCTGCTGTGTAGCAAAGTGCCACAAACTGGGTGGCTTAAACAACAAAAAATTAATTTTCTCGCATCTCTGGAGGCCAGACATCCTAAATCAAGATGTTGGCAGGGTTGGATTCTTCTGGAGGCTCAGCAGGAGAATCCATCCCATGCCTCTCTCCTAGCTTCTCATGGCTGATGGCGACCCTTGATGTTTCTTGGCTTGTGGCAGCATCATCTCCATTTCAGCCTCCGTAGTCACATGGCCTTCTCCCCTTTGTCTCTTCTCCTTTCTGTCTCTTAGAAGGGCTCTGCCTATTGGATTTTGGGTCCATCCTAATTCGGGACCATCTCATTTTGAGGTCTTTGCTTTTATTACACCGCAAAGATTATTCCAAATAAGGCCACATTCCAAGGTGGGTACCTTTTGAGGAACACATTTCAACCTAACAGAGTGAACAGATAATTTTATGTCCAAACCAAGACACACTGGGATTGACAAATGCTAAACTCTACAGGTGTCCTCGGCTGGGCACAGGGGGCTGGCCGTATGACCACCCTCTAAATACCTCCCGCCCTCTTCCCCTGGGAGAAGCAGCTGTCAGACTGTGTGGGTTGGAAGAGGAAATGTGAAGATAGAACTAGCGTTAATACTGCCTTCTGCACTTTTTTAATATTCTCTGGCAAAAAATCCACTTGCTCCTTGTCGAGTCCTCTCCTTCAGCGACACAGAGTTGAAACCTAAGTTCCTTCTCCCTTGTCCAACCGCTTCCCGTCTTCCAAACTTTTGAACATCCTCTTCCGCTCTTCTCTCTTCTCTCCTTTGGATTAACCATTTTACTGTCTTTCTAGTGGGAAAAATGACAGTGAGGCAAGTAGGACCTCAGGAGTGGGGAAGGAGTGGACAGAAGGGTGATGCTCCATCTGCCTTTGTGCAAAAGGACGTGTACAATAGTAGAAAATTGCATGTTGGTTTTCTTTTTACGTTAAGCACAAAAAAGCAAATAAGTATAAGGGAAACCTCATTGATAATTTTCTTTAATTGCAATTAAAATGGAAATACTTATTATTTTGATACCAATCCAAAAGATTCTTTTTACAGCGATGTTGTGATGGTTAATGTCAGTGAGGATGTGGGGAGAACACGCGGTCTCACGCACTGCTGGTGCAATATAAATCAGCAGACTTTTCTGGAGGATGAGTTGACATTAAATATAAAATCCTTGAAGCAATATGCATAGACATTCACCGGTTTCACCTCTAGGAAGTTATCTGGAAGGAAAACAAAACAGATTTGTTACAGATTACATATGAGGATACACCTCACAAACTCTATGTAGATCAGGATCAGCTAAAATGTGAGTCTGGTAATAATTAGCTAAATTAGAGGGCTTCCATATGATAGCCTTGAATACAGCGATTAAAAATCATGTTTTAAAAGAATATTTAATGACATAGCCAAATGATCAGGATATTATTTAAAATCTAAGAGGCAGGTTACAAAGCAGTACATTCATAATGATCCCCAATTAAAAAAAAAAAAAGCCAAACAATTTTATACATTGTTAAAAAAAAGACAGGTGGATGGATGTATGTCAGAATGTTAAGGCTGAGTATCTCTGAGTTATGCGATTACAGGTGATATTCATTTCTGCTTTTGTGCTATGAGGCACATATAGATTTTCTGCACTAACCATGTATTGCCATTATACTAAGGTATCAGCCTAACACAACAAAGACAAATAGGAAAAATAAACACAACAGGAAAAACTCACCTGAGTCCCTGCCCCCTCCCCTTCTCAGTGTTCCTTGCATGGTACAGGGTCAATCTACTTAGGGAACGGAATCTCTACATACTCCCAGTCACCGCCACCTCCTTCCTACCATCTGGGTCCTTGGAATCAAGCCCTTGGTGGCACTGGTTCGCAGACTCTCTGACCCCCACGATGTTTCTGGCTTGTTCACATATCATAGTTGGGAAAACCCCTGGACTTCGAGGATGAGAGAGATTGCTTTTCTTTTAGCTACCAACTGAGAATGAAATTTGGACAGTCATTTGTATGGCTTCCCTACCCTTCCAGAGTGACCCTTTCTGCAAATCACCCAGTAGGGAGGGCAGCAGTAAGCTGTCACTACTTATTGTATAGTGGCTGCAGTACTGGTGCCTCCTGCAATCAGCTCAGCCAGCCATTCTCTTTCTTGGAGTCATCAGCATTACCCTGAAATCTAATCTTTTGGTGAGACAGAGAATCTTGAACTTATTCTGCTTCAGATATTGATACAATATTTGAGGCTCTTTTTCTTCAAAGGTATTGACTGATCAGTTGCACAGACTACAGAAAAATCCGACACCCAACTCTCCCTTTATCTCATATTCTACTTCCCCCTAGTCCGTTCACCAGAGCTGAGATGCTATAATATTTGATCCTTATATCATTGTTCCTATTAATCATTTTCACCTAATTTATTATGCCTTCCAAGCACCCTCTGTCTTCTCAGCTTAGTTTCTTTCTCAACTTCATTTGTGTGTGTGTGTGTGCATGTGCATGTGTGTGTGTAAGACATACAGATATACAAGAAAATGGCAGTAGAGCAATTGGATGCATTTGCACATATTTGACAATATGTTTGGGATTAAAAATACAAGATAAGACTCTCTATTTAGGCTTCTCCATGAACATTTATGTACTGCTCTTTTGTTTAGGTGACCTTCGATTCTGAAACAAAAATTAGGGCACATAGTCTGATAAAGTACTTTTTTTCCCCTAGTGTTTAAATATCTATTTGGTCAAAGTCTTACAAAGAGATAAGATTAAAGAATGTTTAGTTTAAAAGTCTCATAATGTCATAGAATTTTATTATCATCAATTTATTATTAATGATAATAAAATTCTATGACATTAGGACTCTTTTAGAAAATCTTTAGCACCTGGCTACTAATGTATTGCTACCCTTTGTTGTAATGGTGTGTGTATGTATATGTGTGTGTGTGTGTGTGTGTATGTATTATGCACACAGGTGCTCGATCTACTTTGTATATAAGTAGCATCTATAAATTATTTTATGACTATTAGAAAACATAATATCTGAAAACTCACTTTACATTGACCCATCAACTCGTTAATTTATCCTTATCAGCCCCAAACACATTTAATACTGAGTGGCAATTGTTCATGGCAAGTTATTGCTTGCTCTTCTCAGCTGCCAGATGAATGCTAAAAAGGGCTGTATAGATTGAGAAACTTATATATTTTTAAAAAGTGTTATAAGGAGCACAGTGTAGGAGTTTTTAGAACAAGGGTTTCAGATTCCCGTGGCTCAGGTGGGTGTGTTACTCACTCTCTTATCTACTCCATTGTTTATCTGACTATAAAAGTTGCTTATTGAAAATAACTTTTTAAATATGGAAATATAGAAAAGCTTAGAGAAAAATAACAATAACTCAAAATTTCAACACTCAAAGATGTCTGTTAAGATTTTGACTAAAATAATTTTCTGTGTGTATAGGAGTCTATAAATATCATATTGAATATATAATTTTGTATCCTGCTTTTTTTACTTCATATGCTAAGCATTTCTCTATGTAACTAAAAATTCTCTATATAACTAAAAATGAACATAACTTTTTAATTATGCAAACTCCACTATGACAGAGATCTCTGTTTTGCTAACCAATAGGATAGTGCCTGAATATAGTAGGCACTTAATAGGTAGTTACTGAATTGTCCTACCTATTATGAATGTACTCTAATTTACTTGTTCATGCTCTAGTCATGGACTGTTTTTTTCTTTTGTAAATTATATTTTTATGAACACTTTTGGGCTTGTTTATAAATCACCTGGCTTGGGAGTTATTTTCTAAAATTTGATGTCTTAAAAGTATAACTCTTAAGTCAAGCAGCACAAACATTTTTATGGCCTTGATGCAAATTATTTTTCAATAAGTTGCCCGACTTCAAGAAGATAAGTGGAAATTATAGATAACAACCTCTGTGGGCAGAACACAGATAAACGCTTAGTAGGATAATCAAACCATGACTTTCCTGAAGTAATTTAAGCAAAATAGCTTATTAGTCAGAGGTGATAGGCAACAGTTAAGTCAGTATGTCTAATTATTGTGTTAACCTATAGTTAACACTAGAAGGATTTATTATTTACTTAATAACTGCAGATTGAGTGCTAAAAATGCATCGTGTGCTAAACCCTGGGAAAATCATGGATCATAGTCTCTGGTTGGGGGAGATGGAGGGCTGTGGAGGTATTGTACTACCTGGGAGTGATGAGTCAGAGGGTGACCTCAGAGTTAATTTCTTGGAGTAAATTGGGAAAAACTATATGTAGTTTACTTGTTTCTTAACGCACACTTAATGTTTCTTCTCTCAGAAAAAGTGATGTTCATCATCATTAGACGGAGTTTGGAGAGAGATGAGACTTAAAGGGACCTAGGTGTGAACTCAGTTCAAGTGCTGGGAACAGAGGTGTGAATAGATCCTGTAGAAAAGCTCCAGTTGAGTGAGGTCTTGGGCTCACCATGTTCCATCCCAAGGCCTAGGTGTTTCAGCTGTAAAATAAAGAGTTATCATTTCAAACCCAGCACCAACTTTCTTTGAAATTTAAGTTTCAGAGGTCTCTGCCTATCAGTTTAGAGGAGATCTCTTGGCTAGCCCACAATATTTGCTGTGCTCTAGAGACAGAACTCCATGTTCATAGACAAAAAAAGTCTAGGAAGCTTCCTGAGGGAGTCCATGAGTAGCTTTTTCAAAAAAAAAGTTTTTAAATAATAAAAATTATCAAAATCAAGCCCCCAACCACCTCGCGCCTGCTCATCTGGACACCACATCTTTTTCTAGCCGATGTGTTGGCCATACCCAGAGCCCAGAGCATTTAGGAGCACAATGTTGGTTCCCTTTACACCATTTCTTGGTGTGAAGTGTGCCTTGGAATGATAGAGTGACAAATTTATGTTGTCACACAGATACTGAATGCATTCCTTTTATTTAGTGTGTGTGTGTGTGTGTGTGTGTGTGTGTGTGTGTGTGTGTGTGTGTGTCTGGGACTATGGATAATACTCATCCATGTCCTCTCCTAGATGAGCAGTAGCCTGGGATACTCAATGGGTGCTATTGATGGGATCACCAGGATGACTGTCTCATGCCTTTTGTGTGAATGCTCAATCAATCACTGAAAAAAACAGCCCTGAGAGTCAGCATCTGGAGCAGAAAGTGAAAATAAAATAATCTAGCTAGTTTGTAAATTCGAAGGACCCAAGCAGAAAAAGAGCATTCAGATGAGACAAGGTTAGAAGTAGAGGGACATGGAGCCTGAGCTGTGAGAGTGGCTACGGCGGCTTTTTATAGGTACTTTGTCACCTCTGAGGATGGTAAAAAGTTGCCATTAAGAGCAACAACTGGACCTGGCTAACTATTAAATGACTAGTACTAGTAAACAGGATCCTGGCTGGCCAGAAGCCAGCAGCAGACTTCACTGGAACTGCCACACCAGCTCAGGGCCAAGGAGCAAATGAGAGGACCCCTGAGTCATTTGTCTTCTCTTCGAGCACTTCAAGAGAAATTGTGAATAGATTTTGTTAGGGGCTCTAAATGTCTAGAAGGAGGGGAGCTGAAGATGATTTAAAAGAGAAAGAACTTCTCTTCCATGAAGGATAGATCAGTATTAAGAAGAAGTTGGCATTCCTCACACTCCCTTTCCCAACTTAAATGCCAGCAAGAAAGTTATCTCTACACAACCCTGATGATGCCAAGGAGACTGTGTGCTCACCTCACTTGTCCTTGAATGTTCGGATGACTTGATCTTTGCTCTTTCCTCATGTTAATAATTCAAGGCTTAAATTAGTGCCATGTGTGCTAATTGAAAGGTTTCCTTTGGGAACATGCATCATCTCTTCTTGTGCTAGCTGTCCCTCCTTTATTGAGCAGCAGCGAATGTGCTGCCCAGTTTTAAATCCATATTTGGAGAGTTCTCCATCCAGGCAGAAGGGCCAGAAGAGGTGATGGGGCCAGCTTTACTTGACTTTTTATAAAAAACTTAATCCTTAATCTCAAAAGAAGTTTGCCAAGTGTTTACATGAAAACTAAATATATCTACGCAAACATCATTTGATTCAAATTAGGATAAGTTAAGCTTTGAATGTAGATGAAATGAATTGTTGACCTGAATGACGATTTATTCAATAGTCAACAAACAATTATTGATTTCTTACTGTTGGCTAGGAATTGTGTTAAAAAAAACTATGAGATTTATATGGATACATGAGATAATCCTTGACTTCAAATTACTCACAGTCTCCTGAGAGAGACATATAATACAAGATTAATGGCACAGTGTGATTAATATTTAGTTATAAGTAAGCCCAAGAGGCTATGAAGCCATTTTGAGGGCCTCAGACAGGGAATATCAGGCTAAGAAGATCATGTGTTGAAATACATGATCATGTATATGATCCTTAGTTCTCATGCCATATGATCCTCATCCCAAATGCTTTCTACACGTTACAAGGTTTGACATCCCATTCTCTTCGGGTCTTTCCTCAAAAACCGCCTCCCACTGAGGTCTTCCCTGATCATCCTGTTTGAAATTGTACCTGCTGCCTGAGCCTTCCCCAGCCTTCCCTACTCTTCTTCCATGCTTTCTTTCTTTCCCTCTAGCAAATGTCATCATCAGGTATAATACATATTTTACTTTATATTTGTTATTATTACTAATCAATGACTTTCCTCTTCCTTCATCGGAAGTATGAGCTCCATCCTTAGATAGCTATATTCTCAGTTCCTGAAATAGTAGCTTCATACAGGCGATGCTCAGCACATATTTGTTGACCAGAACCAAAGGAGGAGTTTTATCACTTACACAAAGTTAAGGATTAGCTAATAGCCTATGCATTTTACTTTTATTTTGTACATAGCCAAAACATTTTAAGAAGACAATAGTAGATAAAAATTTGACAAAAAAGAGAGTCATCTTGCAATTCATTGATTAATATTTATTGAATGCCTATTATAGAAGAGTCACAGTGTTGGATGGTATGGTAAATACAACAAAGCTTGAGAGAGATCTCTGTCTTCAAATATTTTATGTGAAACACTGTTCAAAAGGGTAATAACACATAGGAAAATAATATGAGGTATCTCAAGCAGAAAAAGAGAAAGAGCTAAAGGAATGTTGGCTAAGCTGACTGAGGCTAGAATAGTTAGTTGTTCAGGAACTTTCCTGGAAAAATGTAGAGCTTTACTTTGGGTGCAGGATTTAAGGAGAAAGAAATAAAACCTATGGGACAGGGCTGATGGTGTACGCTGTAGGACACATCACTATATGGAAGACTATGCAAAGCATTGTACTGGGAGGTAGACTATAGCGTGAAACAGCTCTTAGGTATTTACATGAAGGCTCTTTAAAGAAGTTATCTTGGGAAGCATAAACTTATTCCAATAATGCTACCTTTGCTCTAGCCATTGTGAAATGCCCCCTTGAAAATTATCTTCAGAAACTGACTTAAGTTTTTGAACTTGCTCGCGGGGAGCACCCTTCACTATCGGAGAACATATTTAATATTTTGAGAAAAGCCAATAGTGGTTCAGGGTTAAGCTGGATACTATGAACTGAATGTTTTGGTGGCCCCTTCTGCCCCCAATTCATGTATGAAATCCTAATGCCCAAGATGATAGTGTTAGGAGGTGGGGCCTTTGGAAGGTGATTAGGTCATGGGGACTCCTGGGGGATTAATAAAGGGATTATAGTATTCTTATAAAAGAGACCTCAGAGAGCTCTCTCGTGCCTTCTGCCATATGAGGACACAATAAAAAGACAGCTGTTTATGAATTAGGAAGTAGGCTCTTAACAGACATCCAGTCTACTGGCGCCTTAATCTTGGACTTCCCAGCATCCAGAACTGTGAGAAATAAATGTTTATAATTTGTAAACCACTAGTCTGTGGCATTTTGTGACAGCAACCTGAATCAACTGAGACACTGGACTAGTAAAGTAACTGATCAAAACAGGCAGTACTGTTTGGGCCTCAACTAAAGTGTGATTTTAAAGTGATAGGCTAGATTTTCAGGTGCGTTTCATCCATTTGAAATGAAGGCAACTTCAAAGTTGGGATTTAAAAACATGTTGAGAAGAACTGTGTCTTAAGCATGTCATCTTCTATTTTAAAAAATCTTAATTACAGTTAACATGCAATATTATATTAGTTTCAGGTGTACAATGTAATGATTAGACATTTATATAACTTTACAAAGTGACCACCCCGATAAGTCTAGTACCCATCCGACATCATACTTAGTTATTACAATATTATTGACTACGTCCCCTATGCCATACTCTACATCCATGTGACAAGTCAACTTTTAAGATGGTTGTTTTGAAAAGCATTGCTCATTCGGATGAAAATTGTTTTAAAAAACAGCATTACTCCTTAACAAGTTACTCTTCGCAATTGTAAACATAAATTTCTTTCCAATTTTTCTGAATTCCTTCTATGAACCCTTTGTATGTGGATATGTTTTCACTGCTTCTATATTTATTGGAAGCGAACCAATTAGCTGTGATGATGAAAAGCGACCTTTCTTGACTCAAGAACAACATAGGGAAAAGAGCAAAAACTCAGCAATTATTTAATTACTAGATGAATGTTATTGGCATGGTCAAAGGAGGTAATTAACTTTAACTTTGTACTTAATAAAATAGTCGGGCAGTGGCTACATCCTGTGAACCAGAGACTTGGGGTCATACGGTAACCCATTCTATTACTCCTATTTCTTTATTCTCTGCCATACCCAGCTATACTCCCCAAACAGACTTTGGCCACAAGCTCTGAATCCTGAAATACTTAGATAACTAGCCAGGTACATTTGTGATAATCTCTAAAAATTGCCTCAGCTTTCCTGGGTAGATGTCATTTCCATGTTCTTTGGCATTGGAGTTTTTGGTGGTTGAGGGATTATAATCAACAAACCATGTCTGTTTTACATATAAATGGGAAGACCAATAATCTGATTTACCATCTGGAATCCATAGAATTTATTCATTTATAGAAGCTTACAGAAGATCTTGACTGGACCAGGTATTAATGGATAATATTAAAAAGGTACACCCTGTGGCTTCGAAAGTCATTCACCTCGATGTGTCTATCCCAGTGGGGACCATCAGAGAGGGGAGAGGTAGGTGCAGATATCTACAAGGCTAGAGTTTCACTACCTGCTGACAAATACATCCTAAGTACCAGAAATCACTTGGTAAGAACCGGCCTTGTTAAAAGTGACAAGGTCAAGTTTCAGGAATGGCAGTTCAGTTGTCACTTTGGCCTTAACATCTTAACGTCCTGTAAGGCATGATAGAGCCCCTAGTTATACCGTCCTAGAATTCATATGGCATTAAAGTAGACAGAGACCAGGAAGGATAATTCATTTTCCAAATTCACATTTAATTAGTCTATGATTTGTCACTGTTGCTTATTGTAGGTTAGACATCACCAAAACTAGAGTCTGTGTTCCTTGGATAGAGTACAGAATATTTGCACTTATACTCTCTCCACTTGGGTTAGCAAGTGTTGGACTAATCGGAAACACATCGTTGTTTATTTGTCTAGTTACCGCAGGGACTAACCATTTGTAACTGTTATTGGGTCTCACAATATCTGTAGAAATATCGAGAGCACAGACATAAAGGGAGTTGAGGGATAAAGTACACACTGCTAAAGGCAAAGTGACAAGAGACAAATTATTTCATGGCAGACTTTTCTACCATCCCTAGCTCTCATAGCTGTGTAAGACATTTAGTTAGGTGGATTTAGCTCTTTATTTGTGGTTGCTGACAGATCTGTCATTTTAAAGGCAAAGTACTAACTGATATTTAAGTAGGAAAAGAGAGACTGTGGTATTTGCAGTGAAATGCAGGAAGAGCAGGAAACTATGAGCGAGTTGGCACTTTGTAGATCATTATTGCCCTTGCTTAATAAAGCAATAGATGCTTCCAAATTGCTTTGAAGTGGTGGCCAACTTCCTCACAGCGCTGTGAAACCTGATACCTCTGCCTTTAAACAGTGTGTGAAAGTGCAAACAGTAGTACTTGCGAATTCATTCAGCGACTTCCAAACTGTCCTCTAAGCAGGAAACGGGAACACGGAAACTGAGAAAGGAGGGGGAAATGGCCTCCACGACACTTGGTGGTTGGATGTCAGACTTGGCTGACTTTTAGCTGTGCTGACTTGAACGTTACAGAGATAAACATTGGTTTCCCCAAAAGGATCTAAAGGAATTAAAACAAGGAACTTTGGTCTTCTTAATGTATTTTTTTAACTTAATAAGCTCATGGCAGAGTTAAGTGAAAGCCAGCTCAACCCACATTTAATAAAATGCTTATTGGGCTACCAAATTTAATAGATGCATTTTAGAAGGTTGAAATTAGTGTCCAAATAACAAAGGGCGGGGAGGATAGGTCAGAAGAATATTTTCTGTGCTTGAACTGAGATGACCATTGCAAAAGGCTGGCTCAGTCCTAAGACTGAAGTTGTTTTCTGTTACCTGCCTTCCCTTCCTGAGCAGGTGGTCCATCCGCTTGCATGGTATGATCTGAACATGTGACTTTAGCAATTTCCAAAGCAACAAGCTACCAAGTCAGAAGAAGCAAAGTGATGACTTTCTTGTGCTGCATACTGAGATATGCAGAAGAGCTGTGTGATGAAACAGAGTAGGCTTTATTTGAACACTGGTCCGGCAGCAGCAAAAGTTCTCCCCCAAAATTCATCCTCTGGAAATAGTGCAGGTCTCTAGTCCTGTCTACCATGAAAAATCCATATTCTGCAGCAGCATTGTTCAGTAAAACTTTCTACAATGAAGGAAATGTTCTATGTCTGCACTGTGCAATATGGTAGCCACAAGCCTCAGTGGCTACTGAGACTGAGGAACCGAAGTTTAATTTTATTTATTTTTAATTCACTTTAAGTAGCCACGTGTATTTCATGGATTTTATATTGGACGGCACAGTTGTGGAAGGGTTGCAGAAGATACATGAGCACCTGTTTCGTGTGCAGCTTAAAATCGATGGAGACAATGTCCGCTGTATGTTTTTAAAGTTTGGGATTTCCCATTTATTTTTCTCACGAGCTGCAATGCTGATCATAAAAATAAGACATGTCCCTGCAATATGATAAGGCCCTGATTAAAAACAAGAAAGAAAAGCAATGCGAAAGAAAAAAAAAATAAAGCTGTGGTTGCAGGTGTTCCTAGAGAACGACTGATGATTATTTCTTGGCCAAACATTTGCTGTGATGAAAAGTGGTAATGTCTCAACAAGTACACCACTCTCCTCCTGTCACTCATTTTTGGATGTTGGGTTCCCGCCCTTTTATCTGTGTTGGAGAGCTGTCTAACTCTGTTCCAAGCCACATCTTAGAAAAACAAAACAATAACACAGAGAGGGGAAGATGTGTTAGGGGTGGGAAAATGCTAACAACGCAGGTTTCAACTTGCTACCAAGTCATCTCATACGTGATAGGGAACTCACTCATTTGGAATCTGGAACATGCTCTTTATGGAAGTATTTTATAATTTGCTACTTTTCAAGGCTAACCTTGGGTCTATTTTACTTATTACGGAGCTGATGTATAGTATAGTTGCAAAAATAATTTTAGAAAATATTTCTGTGCAAAAGTTGTTGTTAATGGAAACCTCACATCGAAAATCAGCAATATGAATTAATTTTGCTCTCCAAAAATATGTATGAGGTTTGAGAAATTGAATAAGAGCTAATTTTTTGTTTTGTCTGTTTTGAAGTGCTGAATGCACAAAGAAAAGCAGATTACACGTGGAAGTAGATGGGGAATGAGGAAGATATTTTGGGTTTTCTGGACTTATTTTTAAGGATGTTTGTACTTATTAACCCTAGTCCCATGTTTCACTTCAAATATTTTATTTCAAAGTCGATGGCTTCCCTTTTCTTGTCTGTGTGTATCAGTAGTGCTGTTCTTAGAATCACTAAGTAGCCTTGTTTTGACTTGTGAGTGGAATAAATAACAGGAGAGAAAGAAAAAAAATCAGAGGGAACAGGAGACTCATATAATGGACAGACACTGAAAGAAAGAAAAAGGGAAATAGTCAAGGTTTAGAATGATTGCTGGAGGTGAAATTTGCAGACTGGTATAATAATTATCCCCACTCATAGAATATTTCCATTCAGTACCAGGAACTGAACTAGACTGTTAACATGAATTATTTCATGTAATTCTCACGACAACCCTCTGACATAGGTCATTCCCCCATGCCTCTAATGGGGAAACCAAAGTTTAGAGATGAAACAACTTATTCAAGTTACCCTCTCACCCCATCCAGGTAAAAATAGATGATTCTGGATTTAAACACAAGCCCGTTGAGTGCCAAAGTCTCTGCCCCTTCTATTACAATGTACTCTAAACTACACTGGTGGGAAATGGAGGACCTGATGGTCGTGATGTGTATGAGTACTTTGAGAAGGATGAAAAGAGGTGTTGGATGGGTTCCTGGTGCTTGTTACCAGATCCTCAGGAGAACTTAGGAAATGAGTTATGAGCTGGTGTGGAGGGAAATAGAAATGTTGACTGGGCAACTGGCTGGTGATGGGATTTGAATTCTAAGAAGCCAGCACTTCCTAACACAGGATGCCTCTTTTTGTGTCTGTGTTAATGAAAGTTCATTACCATAGAGGAAGAAGGAAGAAATTGAGACAACTTGCAAACCTGAGCGTTGGACCCATTGCTGGGAATGTATTAGATTTTGCTATACTCACCTTTTCAGGGAGTTTGCTTTAGAGAATGTTCTCTCTAATCTCAAGAGGTAAATTATGCAAAATGATATAGTCATTAAAGTGATCAACCTTTTTCCAAATATCTACTACACATTGTTAATCCCTCCACATCCCACAAATATTGAATGAGTGCATACTATGTCTCAGCCAGTTTTAGATGCCACATATTGTCAACACCAACCCCACACATTGGAGAACACTTACAAAAAGTCAAATTTTAATTTGCTTAATTTCTCATTTTAGTACAAGCTCCTCTCTACCCTTTGCACTAACATGCTACTTAAAGAAAATGAGAACATTTTCCTTGTACTGTATTTATAACTTCCTTTTGATTCAGGGCTTGACATGGCTGAATAGGAAACTAAATATAACTGGTGTTTGTATTTTCCCTCATAGGCCTATTGGGCATTGAAAAGGAAGGAGAAAACACAAGCTTTGTGAAAAAGACTTCCAGTGTTAATGAGCGGCTGTATGTGTCTCAGGGAAACAGTTTGTGGCTAAAAATAGAGTCTCTCTAACTATAGCAACTCAGAGCCTTTAATACCCTGATTCCTCATGGGCAGAAATAAATTCCAAAAGGCTGTATGAGTAAGGAGGGTCGAATGATGGTGCTGAAGGGGTTTGAAGGACTGTGGCCCGAGACTCAGGGTTTGCATTAATCCACATGTGAGCCACAATCAGAGATGCTTACTGCATTCACGTGAGATTTTCTGTCTCAAAGACAATTAGAAATTAGTGGGTAACAACGAAGCTGAAAGGAAAAACATTGCTCACAGGCTATTTTCAGCACACTAAACCAAATCATTGGGGGAAAAACAAGAAAGACTGGGGAGAGTGAGTAGAAAGAAAGGAACTATAAATCCTCAAAGGAACGGATAATGTATAGCTCTTGGTGCTTAGCTGTGGTTTACTGAAGATGCGAGACACATCCAGAACGCTGAGACATTAGTTTTGAAATGTCCATCTCTGTATTTTATTATTATTTGTTAAATTCAGATATCTGGAAAACTGCTTTCTAAGATGAGTTACAGCTTAAAATTTTTGTCGTTGTTGTTAACTAGTGCTTCGGACTGAACTGCGTCCTCCTATCCCCTCCAAATTGGTACCTTAAAGCTGAAACCCTCAATCCTTCCAATATGGTTGCATTTGGAGGTGGGGCATTTGGGAAGTAAATAAATTTAGATGAGGATTTAGATGAGATTGTGAGCATAGGGGGTCTCAGGATGCGATTCGTGTCCTTAGAAGAAAAGGAAGAGATTTCTTATTGGCCTTCACCTTGATAAAGCGTTTAAGGCATTTCCACAATGTGCAGATTGAGGATTTTTAATTAAAAAGCAAGAACTGAGCATTTTTCGTGTATGGCACTCTGATACTACAGAGAGAAAGAGCGAGGCTGTCAATGTTTAAACTACTTATGGCCATATCTTTGTTTTGAAATAGTAATTGTTATGATCTCAGCCATGGAGGATGACCTACTTACAAAAATATAAGTAAACACATTAAGGAAATAAAACTTCCCATACTGAAAGATTTTGAACATGGTAATGCTTATTTATAATGTATTTGGTGAATGCCCTCCCTGCAGCAACAATCGGAATAACTCGAGAATTAAAAACATTTTTTTTTTCCCAAGAATGGAGTCAGTCTTATAAATCCTTCACACACATTATCTCACTTTTATTTGTATTTTTGAGTCAAATTATAGTGGCAGATACAACACAGTACCCTGTTAGTGGTGGGGAAACTCAGTAAGAGAAGTTCAAATAAAAGGATAATTTATTACTCTGTTAGATGCTTCCTCAGAAACTTAAAAATAATCACTTCTTACTTCTAGAGGACTCAGACCAACCATTCTTAAATTCCATTGATGCACTTTTTTTTTTTTTTTTTTCTTCCCAGCAATGAAAGATCCAGAGCTGAGGAAGAAATTCCATTGCTAGTCTCAGATGTAAATACCCAAACATGGATAAAAACAAAGAAGCATTTATAGCACTGTGTATTGTCGAAGTCTTTTTGGTTGGTTAAATATGGAATGAAACAAAAGAAAACAAAATAAAAGCCTTGTGGGCAGCTTTCTTCCCTGGCTGGAGACCTCTTGGGTCAGATTGGGTGATTTTTGTTGGTCTGTTTCCCAGGTTATTTTAATGCAATGTGAATAATATTAAGTCAAATTATATGAAATTGCCACTTTTGTGGGTCAGATAGGGTCGAATATTGGCAATTTCTTGTGGTCATACTGAGAATGGCTACTTCTAGGTTTACATTGCACAGGTTGATTGTGAAACTAGTCAATAGTAGCTCAGGCATTTTCAACCTTCTCCTCTCTTCTTTTCTCGCTCTACTGCTGTGATTATGTCCATGTGCTACACAGTTCCTTGATGTATTCAGATTTTATAGAAACACCAAAATGGGGGGGGGGGTTGAAGGGAGGGGCTGTCAACAACAGATTTATCCCCATAAGAATTAAGAGCCCATGGTATAGATAATTTAGGCCTTAGGCTATGTTTCATTCTTTGTACAGGTGTCCATGGTACTCTCTCTCACAGAAGGGTGAGTGCTGTGTCACTGTTACAGGGACAATCAAGAATCGGCTCTGCCTTGTTAAAGAAGTCAGTTATTTTCCAGTTTGAGAAATGAATTATTTCCAATACACCTTGTGCCTAACACATATGGTGTCCTGACCCTATGGATAAACTCTAAAGCATTAAGCATGGGCCCCAGGGAGCATGTAGAGTGCCACTGTCCAGGGACTGTCCAGAGGTCCATGAATTCTACATGTCTGAGAAACCCCTTTCAGTTTGGGTCCAATCTGTAAATTAAAGTCAGTTGCTTTAAAGAACCTCCCAAATGCTGCAATCCTTGGAAGAGGTTGGCCAGGGTCTCAATAGCTGAGGTCACTCAAGGTGTGGCATCGAGGCAGAGCCGGATTTCCTTGCCAGCACAACCACCAGGCCTGTGTCAAACAGGTACTAGCATTTCAGAGGGCCTCAAAGGAAAGCAGTAATAGTAGAGCTATGGTTGGTACAGACTGTACCTCTAAAATTGCCACTTAAAGCAGTTGCAGACCAGAAACAATTTGCAGCTGATCTGAAATGGCTGTTGACAAAGAAACAGCCCTAGACTCCCCGGAAATGGGTCTTCGGGTGACAGCATTGGGACTGTGGCAGCTGGTGAGGATGCAGACAGGCGAGGACAGGGGACGAACCCTTAGCCCTCTGTGGCTAAGAATTTCCACCAGTTCCTTAGTAAGAAAGGTTTAGAAGTGAATACCAGAACTTTACGGAACAGTATTTATACTTTGTTTTCTGGGTGTGGTAGTGCCGTGGTTCTGCTGGGGTGTGTGTGTGTGCACGCGCGTTTTAATTACTAATCTCTATATTTCATACTGTGGGTTTCATCACTATCAGTGGACTCTACAGAGTCTCAAGTTTTTATAAAGAATCTGTTAAGATTTTTTATGTACATATCTGGACCAGATAGAATCAATTGTTTAAACTCTTAGAAGATTCAGACCCTCGGAGGAGGCCGGCCAGACAGTTCTCCTTAGGGTGTGCCACACAAGGCTGTTTGAGCCCGGGTGTGTTCCGCGATGTGCTAGAACAGTCCAGAACAGTCCACTTGCTCATGCTCAGGTACTCATTGCTCATATTTGGCAAAATAGGTGGGGAAATCCATTTACATATTGTTTGTTTTTTCAAAGCAGGGTTTTGGAAAGAAGAGAACCAAATTCTAAAGGCTTTTAAAATAGCTATATAAAAAAAACATAGCCAATTTGATGTCATTATATAATTTAAAAAGGGACGAAGACTTGAAACTTAGGAGCAAATATTTGGCCTATTGCTTTCCAAACAATAATACTTTTTTAAAAAAATCCCCTCAAAAAGAGGGTAGAAGAAGACCAAAAAATGCAGGTGAAGACTTTCAGACGAGATCAGCATTAAATGACGAGGTTTATTTTTTCTCTTAATTTCCATTTCTTGGTTGGACAGTGGGAAAGTATGGTGACGGGAAGACAGGCTACACTCTATCTGTCGTGGACACTCAGAGTACAGTCGAGACTGATTCCAATAAGACTTCTATAACCATCCGCAAGTGAGACACACCCTCCGAACAATTCGAATATGAAAGTGGTATCCGGGGCAAGAATTTCTAGTCTATTTTTTATCCATTAGAGATGAAGCAGCTCTCATTGCTGGCGTCTGCAGTTTCTTAGCTGTTTCTCCGGGAGGGACTTGCACATGTGCCTGGTACTGAAAGTAGAGACTGAACAGAAAGCCCAGGGCAAGGCGTGTGGGCAGCTGTGGGTGCGGGATTGCCAGTCCCTATAATTAGAAATATTGTCGTGTGATGATCTAAGAGGCATGCATTTTAATAATCCCTAAACTGTTTTGGGAACAAGGCAGGGCATACATATATAAAACCAAAATAAAAATACACGTTTAACACCTTTGCATGGTTGAAGCTATTGGCGATCAACAGAAGGCAATTTGGAAAGACAAAAATCTCCACCCACCAGTCGCGAATGAGATTTCCACCGGGCAGGCTTCATTTTTGAAGGCTCTGATGGAAAGATGTGACCAGATTCATGAAGGGGAGGGAGGGTACATTAAACCTAGAGAACCAAGATTATTGATTATCTATAGACCTCTGGGGCAGGGGTGGAGGGGGCGGTCAGGTATGTGCGAGGCTCCATTTCTATGGCCTCTTGTTTCTACATGGAGGGACTTTAATTAGAGTAGAAATTCTTGTATTTTGGAGGGTCTTTCTGGACCTGTGACTCTCTTTTCAGAATAATGTTTTTAACTGTATGCATCATATTATAGAAAAAATTAATTATATAGAACAGCCATTATCAAAATATGAAAAATAATTTCAGTTTGTGATAGAATACGTGTGTCTCTCAGTGTACTATATAGTGCAACCTGGCAGCAGACATGAACTTCTCTGATTTTGTAGGCCTGATGCATGCAGCGAGCTTCCGGGTCTCCCCACACTGTACCGTGCAGTGGACACCTCTGAGTCGGCCATCACTGAGAGTCACACGTGCTGCTCATATTATTCTGGCTTATTGTCTCCTTTCAGAGCTGAAGGAAATGCTAAGTTTCACCTCGAGGTTAGTAGGTCAGGTACAGGTCAATGATAATAAAGAAGTAATATTTCCCCCTCTCCGATTTCATAGTCCCCATGAATTACCTCCAGGTTCATCTCGTTAAGAAGCCCTTGCCATGTTTTCCTTACTTTCCACGGGAGCAGAGGGAGGCTTATGTCCCTGATGACTTTGGGAAAAGAAGCACAGCCTGCTCAGCCCACTCTGCTCAGCTCAGCCTCTTGCAAGCCTCTTTCTTCTCTGTGTCTGTCTGCACAGAGCATACATTCCTGCTACTCTGTCTCCAGAGTGGCCTGCCCTGGAAAGAAGACCTGGAGTCTGAATTGTGCCAGATACTAAGTGGGCAAATCTGTCCTCTTTTGGGGGTCAGTGTCCTCTGTAGTGGAACTCAGTGCTCCAGTCCAGCTTTTATTGGTAATAAAGCCACCAATGCTTGCTGTAATCGGCCTCCTCTGGACACCCAGAGGCTGGCCTGGTCCGTGTCTGAAGTACGTACATTCTGGAGACAGGCAGCTTAGGTGCCAAGCCAGCCTCTGCTACTACCTACTTGGGACTCTGGAAAAGTGATTTATTTCTTGGTCTCTCTTTCTGCATTTGTAAAATGGGGATGATAATAGACTCCACCCCATAGGGTTATATAAGAATCTAAGGAGTTAATTCACATAAAGGTCTTAGAAAGATAATGGAAATAGGGTACGTGATCAGTAAATTGATTCTGCATGGGACATGGGGAAAGATATGCTATTGATTGAGCCCCCAACTCCAGCAGCTTCTATTAGGGATCTAAGATATTTGGTTGAAGGTGCCTCGGCATGATTGGTAGCGTATCAGCCTCATAACATATCTGGTTACTTCATGAATTAAGTTAACCAGATACTTGCCAGATCATATCTGCTCGTGCTGGGTAGACACAACCAGAATGTCGCACATTGTCTACTTCAGTGACGATGTCATCTCTGTATATGTACTGAAATGGCTGTACCCGAAATGAAGACAGTGAGGTATAAGGCTGAACTCTATGAAACTGACAGTTTCGTAGGCCTCTGAATGATTAAATATCAGTCATTTCATGTATTTAAGCAGATACTTCCACAGTGGTTGTTAAATAACCACTGCCTCCCGGTCCCCAAAGGACCCCCCAGCATTCTCTAGAGCTCTCCAACCAAAGGGGTTCCCAGGATCTTGCTGTAGAGCTGAGGCTGACACCCATTCTGGCTGTTTGGTGCCCTTATAGTTATTCAGGGAAAGGTTTTTAAGAGTCTATTATTTGAGTATTTGATGATATGTGTTGGATATTGAGACTGTGTAAGGTCCTTTGCTTATGGTTTGGACTTCAATTTTCCCAAGCGGTCATTTAAAAAAAATAAAGAATTCAAGGCCTCTGTTTACTTTGAAACATCAAGGCATCCAAGATATTTCTTGAACCTCTATGCTGTATCCTTTTGAGTCTAATTATCTATGACTTGGACATGTTAAGATTTGATGTCTAGTTCTCTTAGCAGAAGCAGAGTGAGGAGTGACTGAGCAGAGGCCCCTAAAAGGATTATCAGCAGGCACATGGCCTCTTGCCCACCGGCCTCATGCCCACATGGCCCCATGCCCATTTTAGGACAGCCTCCTGAGGTGCGAAGTCTCTGTGCCTGGCAGGAAGAAACAGATTGAACCCAGGGATTGAGTTATATTGTTTCTTCCTGGCACTCTGTAAGTCATCTCATGCACATAGCCAATCTGACACCTGAGCTAACTTGGGGGAGCAGACCACAAAGGAATAATTATTTTGGCTTTTCAGAACCTCTAGGATTTGGCTCTATTCTTTAGCCTCTTCTCCAACATGTCGTCCCATGCAAGTTTTCACTTCCGCGTTTTTAATACACTCGTCCTTCCTGAAATATCCTTCCCTTCCATTGTTCACTGCTGAGATGTACAATCCGGCTCAAATGCCACTTCCTTCTCAAAGCCTCATGAGGCAGATTCTACAACCTGGTGGCTCCCGGGGCACATCAAGGCTGCACACAGCTTCTTTCTCTGTGGATACTCAGATCAGAACTCCCTTCTTCAAAAGACTGGAACAGCAGGAGAAAGAGGATTGATGGAGATAAACACTAGTTGAGCCCCTGTTACGAATCAAATACTTCTGAGAACTACTGTTTGATCATTCATAGGGCAAATATTTATGTGCCAGGCATGTTCTAGGCACTGGAGAGAGAATGATAAGCAGAACCCAGTCCCTACTATCAAAGAGACACAGTCCCTAAGCAACACTCAAAATCTAGATCTTTCTATTTACGAAGGAAACTTTCAGTAAGGTCGTTTGCTACTCTTTCCACCATGAGACCATGTACACGAACGCAAATACATATGGAACAAGAACTAGATGTATTTGTTCCATTGTAAACTTCCCTCCTCCCTATAAGGAATTTTAATCACTATTCTTCCACCTCAATGCCTATATACACTAGTAGACAACAGAAGGGTCACAGAAACAAACTGAAATAAAAGGGCCCGGGGTATATGTGCCTATTTTCCCCTGTGACTTACGACCCATTGATTCTTCCATGTCTCAATGGACTTTGGTGTGTAAGACTCACGATAACACCAAGTATTTATCACTGGGCTACACAGGCGGTGCATATGCAAGCTAGGCCACCTGCGTGGAGAGGCCTGCTTAATTTACCAGCCAGCATGTGTAGATACAGAGAGGTCCAGACTGAACTCAGCAGCGAGCTCATGCTCAGATAAGCAAGGTCAGGCGTCCCTGGGGGCACGGACAATTACAGAGAAAGCTGCTCATTGCAGCCCCACAGATAGCTTGCCATTTGCTTCTTGCTTTCTTTTGGGCTTGTGGCCAGTTTATACAGGGAGAATTATACTGTAATATTTATTTACCAATAATAATGATAATAATAAGCCTGTGCTTATTTTATTATAAGTATAATAAATAATATAAATGTAAGCCACTTCGAATTTTATAGTTCTAGGGGCCTCATTTTTTCACTCTTAAAGTAAGCATTTTTTTTGGTTTGCTTTTTGTTTATTTTGCAACCATTTGTATATATTTTAATATGTGTGATCCACTGTTGCATACAAGTAAGCAGTTTTTGTTTTTTAACGAGAGTAATGCATCTGCTATATGTTACCTGGTGAATATATCAGACATGAAGTATTTTTTAGATTTTTGTGTCCAAAGATATTTTTGATTGGGAAAGTTTCTCAGAGGTACTAACTAATGTGAAGTGTTTGGATGAGGATACTTACAAAGAGCTATGCATATTAACGTAGGAATTTCTAATTAGCAAAATGACTTTCAAATAAACAATCTAGCTGTGTGTCAAAGGAGCAATGTCTCTAATTGCCCTGTGATAAACTATGAACGGAACCCACAGCTGGATAACAGATAGCAGTACAATCTGTCAATAAAACCAATATCGTTATGCCTCATCAGCTCCACTCACTTGTTAGAATGCTGAAAGAGAATTCTAATGGAGAATTACTTGAAAGACAGGCACGCTGGAACACGTCTTGGCGTATATGGAATGATCTGGTGATATTTCAAAGCACATACAAACACATTTGGTAAAAACATATCCTCCTTTGAAGACTTATGCATCTAAAAGGAGGACCCAGCCAGGATTATCAAGCACTCTGATCAAACATGTGTTGCGTCTGTTTCTCAGGTGGGGACACTGTGTTCCAGCCCAGCGTGATCACCAGCTAATCAGGCTAAACCTCGCTTGAGGTCGGTAAACATTTTCATCACACTAATAGTATTCTTGGTCTGCTTTATGATGTTTATTATTAAACATTTTGTTATGTTAAATTAGCTGAACTCCTAAATAATTTATTAGGTGATTTTAAAATAGCACTCTGATTTGCGTAAATGGGGATTGCCATGATTTTACATTCAAGGTGGGTGACTGAACACGTTTAAATTACCTTTCAGGAAGTCAGAGTAAAGATTAAGACCCAGACAGTGGGTGAGACTGTGGTAACTTGGCCTCTCACTGCCCTGCACACTTTCCCAGTGTCCTTTTGATAACAGCCCTTTGTTTTCCATTTGCTGCTAACACTGCCTGTTCCACGTGACTTGGTGGTGGCTGGAGGTCACTGCGGCCAGCCCTCTCCTGACCACAGGAGTCAGGCACATGACTCAGACTACCCCTTTGTCATGGCTACAGTGATTGGTTCAGAGATTGCCACAAGGCCCAATTTGAGCCAATTGCTGACGGCCTCCTGTAAAATTTTTCAGTTGGAATTACACCGATTTAGGCTAGAGTTGCTTGGTTGAGAGAATGCAGTTGGCAGCCAACTGGGGGACACCTTGGAGAGACACAGGTTGAAGAAGAAAGCCAAAGTTGGTCAAAAGAAATGAAGAATGAAGATACAAGTCTTGAAGAAATGCTTTAGGTCCTGACACCAGCTGTGCCTGAAATCAGTGATGATTTTAGATCTTCCAGAAATCTGGGATTACCTTTCTTGCAAGAGCTAGTTTGAGTTGAGCTTCCATCATTTGCAGTACAAAGAGTTGTAATTAATACAGAGGATTACCTGTTGGTTTAGGCAACATCCAAAGCAGACTTACCTTGATCAGAAGGCCAAACGTTAATTACTACTTACAAGTCCCACCAAATCAGGGGCTTTACTACCGAGGGGGAAGATACAGTTGGAAGATAACTTTGCTAATTCAACAGCATATATTGATAAGTGTTATTAGAGACTTCCAAAAGCCATTTTATGTAATTTCCACATGACTTCTGCTTCATTTCAACATTGTGTGTTTATAGAGGGCATCTTCTCCACGAGATCATTCATTCAGTTTATTGAGTTATATATCAAAGTGATATATATATATAAAAAAAAGAACAATAAAAGCATGCTGAACCGTTAAAGTGAAAGAGAAATCCTTCTTTCTTGTTTGGCAGTTATAAACACTACCGTAGAATTGGACAAGTCTCATCTTTGTGGCTCTTCTGAGAATGTGTTGCTATTGCTGGGTTTGTCCCAAAGACCCCCATGCCCAGCTCTTTCTGATTTAATTCCCAACTTTTCTGACCTGACTGCTAATCCCCAGCCTCTGTGTTTGATTAACACACACTTTCATCTTGTTTTTATTTTGCCATTTCTCAGCCTTGACCTCTAAGTTCCCCTGTCCCCACCCCCAAATGGTCATCCTTTCTTCTGGCTGTGAATGTTTAGGCAAATGCACCCACTGCTCTGACCCACACTCTTGGACCCTACTTCCCCTCACATTGACCTCGAGAAGCCTCCTTGCCTCCCCTTTCTAGGATGTGACATTAGAGTCATCGAGGGAGCCTTTTCTAATCTGGTCTCTGAAATCTAAAATTTCAGAGATTCATTCCCTCGTCTGCTTTCCTCCTTTGATAAAATGCCACTATCTCTGAGAGAAGGGTTACAAGAAGCCTCATCAATAATGATTTCCTTTGGGGTGTGCTGGTCGTTGTGGATGACTCTACGATATCCATTCCACTACTCCGCGCTGTGTGTGGTGACCATGGGGATTGAGGGATTGATTCAGCTCCAGGGAGGGGAGACCCCGATTAGTCTCAGTCAGTTATGGTGATCTCCTTCCATGAGTAAGTGGTTCAGGAACTCAGAGCACCACATGTGGCAGTTCAGGGGCAAATGACACATGTTGGTCCAATCAGACAGAGGAGAAGGCTTTGACTCGATGTCTGGGGAAAGCAACTTTCTCTTCCTCTGCCCCTGTCTCCATTCACATGCTCTTCCATGGATATGAATGAAGAAGCTTAGGGCCTGGTGATTGGCGCATGCAGCCAGCCTATAACCACAGAGAAAACAGCCTAAGGATGAAGCTGACGTTGTGTTTAGCAGAGCAGAGAGATAAAAAGAACATGAGTGTTTCATGACATCGTCCAGTCACTTCATCATCCCACCCTTATCAAGACCTCCAGATAAGGGATTCCTACATTCTGTGTTCAAAACCTTAGATTTTAAAAAGCTAATGTAACTAAGACAAGGAGTTTATTCATGCTTTTTTTTCTGGGATCAGGTTTTGAGTCCTGGAGAACAAGTGGAACAAAGAAGGAGGTAAGAGGGAGACATTTTCCCAAAAGAGGCTGCCTGGGGCAGAATACAGAGAAAGGGAATGAGAAACACCAGAAAATAAACTTTTCATTCCATGAAACATGCCGAGTGTCAGCACTCTATCCAGGAAGGCTGGAGATATGATTATTTTTTCCTATTAATCAGGGATAAAAGCTCCTCTTCTGACTTGAAACCCTCTAACTTGTGCCACGTGAATGGAAAGACTTATCCAGTGTTTGCAGGCAAAGGTCATAAGTTTGGGCCACAAGTTCAGCAAATAATAATAATAATAATAATAATAATAATAATAATAATAAAAGCTAACAATATTTCTAAACCACTTTCCACTTTTCAAAGGCTCTCACAGCCTGATTTCATTCAAGTCTGAGAACAATCCTCTGGAGTAAATTTTTGTCATATCTTTTGTACACATGAGGCAGCCAAGACTCAGAGAGACCAGATGAATGGCACTGGCTGGTGGCAGGGAATCCAGGCCTGAGCGCTAGAGTTCTGACTCAGGCCTTCCCTGCCTGGACCACCCCACACTGCGTCTCCCTGTGGCCTCCCTGTTGCCTGGCAGGCAGCTGCTTCTTCTACATTCAGAATTAGTTTTCCTCGTTGGCCTCTCTTTGGGAAGGCAGCCCCAGGGCCTTCCTTATCGGTTTGTGGTTGCTCGGCTTCTCTTTCCATGAAAAGGGCTTTATTTCTTGGCATTTAATCTTCTTCCTTATCCACTGCCTCTTCTCCATTACTTCACTGGGCTTCCTGTTGGTTTTGTGTCAGGAACACCCCGGGTCCACAACTGGAGTCAATCTTGCCTTTGATTCAGAGGAAACTCAATTGAGTGAATTCTACACAATGGTGAACTCAGTGGATCATTACGTCTTAAGTAATTCCCAGGAAATGTGGTGAAACTAGAGAAAAGGGTATCCTTAATCCTAAATAACATGAGCTGAGAGTGAACGAGTTCTATGGTTTTTTTTAATAGTACCCACGAGACGATTGATGTCTCACCATAAATGCAGAAAAAAAAGAAAAATGAAAAGGAGTGAAAAAGTAGGCAAGGGAGAGAGAAATAAATGTACGCGTAAACGTTTGGAGTCAAAGAGTATGTATATGCAACAATTTTCTGACCTCTAATTTTTTCCCATTTTTGACTTAAATGAGGCATTGCTTAGTAAGCACAATTAGTCATTCCACAGAGCCTCATTAGTACCACTGAAAGCACTAGATCAGTAATTCGTGTGGTGGGCTGACTGAGTTAGCAGCTGACAAAATGGCAGACATCGTCGATAACCTACTGACTCATTAACCAGTTGATCTGGTGCCCAAACGCTGATTTGTTTGTTAATCTCATGTACAGAATACAGATAAATTACAAGCTAGTCTTGATCATGTCTATAGTTGTTTACTTTTGCTTCTCCCAATAAGCCCTTACAAATTAAAATGGGAAGTAGAGGTTAGGAATTCAGAGGCCAACTCTTGTTTTAACCATTTTTCTCAGTGTACATTCGTATTTTTGATGGCTCAAATCCTTTCATTCCTGCTTTAGTGAGGTATGCAATTGTTTTATTCTGTCTTATAAATATCATGATTCAGTTAAAATGAAACTTGGATAAGGATCAGAGGTCAGAACATGTCGACCAGGGACTACTAGATCGAGAGAACTCTCATATTTGTCCTAGACTTCCAGTCCTTCTCTGTGGCTTATGATGTCTTTGAACCCCCTGATATGGGGATTTGGGTGCTGGGGTGTCTGCACTCAAGAAAATAATAGGATGGGTTACATAGATACTTAAAATTTGTCTCTCATAACCAGGTGGCAGCTAATTTATTTAAAGCACTGATGAATAAGAGGAATTCTGAAATGGAACACTTGACTTATCCTTATCTTTATTTTTTAGGATGACAATAATCCTAGGAATCGAGGAATATTAAAATAAACCATGTAATGGTGGATCCATTTGATTAACTTCATTATTAGAACCGTGAGATTAATCGATACTCATTAAAAGTTCAATCTTAATTGTTAATATGCAGAAGATAACATAAGGAAATATTTTAAATACAGCAGATGTGAGCATTATAGTGTAGGTAAGCGTGGGAAAACATCGGCAGAGCTTGTCCTTCTAACACTCTTTTAAGTCATCGCCCAGTAAGTTTGTGTAGTAAAAGATGTTCAAGGGAACAGACACCATGGCATGCACATCCTAAGTGATGTTCGTCCGTTTTGACAGAGGGAAACATGGTAACTGGAACCAAGTCATAAACTGTGCAATCATTCTGAATTTGCGTTCACTTAAGGAAACATTTTTCATGTTCTAGTTGGCTATTACTTTTTCTGGACTTCACGATTCCTACCTCGTTTCCTTGGTATGCATTTACTTACCATGCTCAGCTATGCGGGTTTTGTTTGATCCCCTCCATTTGTTAATTTTCGATCCAATCCGAAGTGAAACTTAGCTGAGGGCTGAGGGACAGGTAATATTAGCGAGTCACCATCAGGTCAAGGGATATGCGCAAGCCAGGCTGCCACTTCGTGCTATTTATAGCTTTTCATTCTTAAGCTTTCTGATCTGTGTGTGTTTGGCACTGCCAAGAAACAGAGGGAGGTCACCTTTCCACTTCCTCTTTCCGAGAGAATAACAGGCACAACAGCCATAGCAAATAGTCGTTGTTATTTAGCACACAATAGAAATGCTTTCATACCCATTATCTCATTTAATCCTGTCAATAATCTGGAAGTAAAGTAATATTATTGTGTTTGGCAGATGAAGAAAAGAAGCAGTAGAAAAGTTAGGTAATCAGCTCAAACTCGCACAGCTGGTGATTGAAAGTGTTACAGTTGAAACCCAGATCTTTCTCCCGTTAAGCCGGTGCGTTTGTTACCGTGTTCTGCTGCCTTTTAAAAAGCAAGATTTTTTAGAAAGTAGGGATGAGATGGAGGACACTGCTCTTTCTACATTTGTCACATTGTCTCTTGACTGCATTTTCCCCTTGCTTCTTCATCCACCACACCCGAGTAAAAAAAATTGGGCTGAACCAAAAGAGAAACTAGTTGTCACTGCTTTAAAAGTAGAAGCTAGCCTTCTAAGGTAGGCTTTAGAACTCTATTCTGCCAAGTTCCTAAATTCTAAAATCAGAGGCTCAGCTCTATTTATGGAGCAAATTATCAAGATAATCATTTAGATGGGATTTTCTCTGGAATGTAGATAAATCTTATTTCAGAATTTGGGTACAACAGGTCCATTCTCATTTATTCGTATCTCCATCTTACTCTGTTGGTCTGACCCAGTGGTTCTCAAACCTTGGTATGAATAAAACTCATCTAGGGCTGAATCAATTAGTGTTCTTTGGTTGTAAGTGACAGAAATCTCCTCTGGTTACTATAAGCAGCAAGGATTCGGGCTGCTCTCGGAATTAGAGGGAAGCCTAGAGAAGAGGGAGAGAAAAAGTAGAAGGCCAGGCAGTTCTAAGGTTGTAGGTGGAAGCAACTAATTTTGCCTTTTCTCTCAACTCATATGACTACCCTTAAGTAATTATCTAGAGTAGTCAGAATTTTAAGATGGGTTTCAAGATTCCTACTTTCTGTGTATTACTCAGAGTTCTCCAGAGAAACAGAACCAATAGAAGATAGATGATAAATAGATAGATAGATAGATAGATAGATAGATAGATAGATAGATAGATAGATAGATAGAGACTTGTTATGGGGAATTGGTTCACATGATTATGGAGGCCAAGAAGTCACACAATGTGTTGTTTGCAAGCTAGAGGCCCAGGAAAGCTGGATGTAGTTCTAGTTCAAACCCAAAGGCTCGATAATTAGGAGCTCCAATGTCCAAGGGCAGGAGCAGATGAATGTCCTGACTCAACAGAGAGCAAATTCCCCCTTCTTCAGCCATTTGTTCTAATCGGGTCCTCAGTGGATTGGATGATGGACACTTGCTTTGATGAGGCCACCCTTCTTTACTCAGTGTGCCATTCAAGGGCTAATCTCTTCTGGAAATGCCCTTACAGACACACCCAGAAATAATGTTTTAGCAGCTCTCTGGGCACCCCTAGCCAGTCAAGTTGACAAATGAAGTTAGCCATCACTCCTTGGTATATGCATCCTATATAATCTCCTCCCCTCGAGTGTGGGTAGGACTATGAATATCAGGAGGTGTTACATCTGTGACCAGGTTACTGATCAGTTGACTT
>NW_011888874.1:2607365-2611128 GCF_000151845.1 Pteropus vampyrus
TGTTTCCACTTGGCCTCTGCAACCTGCCATTGCGGTGAGAATATGTCCTGTCTAGTCCAGTCTCTCAAAGAGGAGAGACACTTGGTGCAGACATGAACCCCACCTGCCACTTAATACTGTCCAGCTGAGCCCAGCATAGATTTGGCTGGCTCTAAGCTGAGCTGCAGGTATGTGAGCAAAATAAAGGCTTATATAGTACACCGCAGAGAGCCAGTGGTTGTTCCTTTCCAAGCAGGAGCTGATGGATACAGGCTCAGAGGAGAAGTCAAAAGTGCTTCTGACAGCCTACAAGGCTCTGCACATCCCATCCCTGCAAGAACCCTAAGCTCTTCCGATCCCGCTCCCTCTCACTTGCTGTTCTCCAGCTGCATTGGCCTCTGTGCTTATCTTTGGCCTTTCCAGGCCCAGGTCCACTCAGGCTTTTGTATTGGTTTCCTCCGCCTGGAGCTTTTCCTCTGAGAATGTCCTGGTTCGCTCCCCAACTCCAATGTCATCTTCTCAGTGAGAGCTGTTTGCGGTTACAACCTCATCCATCTTCCTTCCCTGTCTCCTCTCCTTGGTTTATTTTTCTCTACACGACTACGTATTTTATTTATTTTATTTTTTACTGTTACCCTCCACCCCCGAGTGTAAGTTTCTTGAGGGTAGGGATTTTTCACTCCTGAATCCCTAGTTTCTGGAATGAGACTCAATAATAGTTACTAAATAAATGCAGGCATAAATGACCATTTCTGATAGTTTTTACAGGGAGCCCGTTTTTCTTCTCCTTCTCTCTCGTTTTCCCCCTCAATCTGTATCCTTCTGTCCAAGAACCAGTGTCTCAGGCCTGGCCCTAACTTGAGTCTTGGTCTCACGCTTTGGCTATGGCAGAGCAGGACACCTTTATTTATAGCCCCTCCAGTGGGGACGGGACAATCCCATGAAGGAACGGGGTGTGCTGTAACCTACAAGGGGGGGAACGATGATATGATGGAAGGCCAAGGGACAGACAGAACAGCCCCTGACACAGGGTGTGAGTTAACTAACTGTGCCCACCCTCATATCGTATTCTGAAGCTTCCATTTCAGCATGTCTGCAGTTCACACTTTGCATAATATCGGATGTAGTAAAACCCCTCAGGAGAGTCTTTTGAGAATCTCAAAGAAAGATAAGGAAACTTGAGAAAGATAGGGAAACTTCTTGTGTAAGGAGAAGAGGAAACACCATTTGAAACCCTTAGAAGAAGCAGCCCCAGGACCTGGATGGGGAACAGACACAGGAGGAAGTGTCCTCAGGGATTTCTGAGAGTCTCCAGATCTCCCTAGCTGTCGGCACCTGGAATCCCTGATCATCATCCCTCTGGTCTCCACCACCGTAGCCACTGTCCCAGACCGCCAAAGCCCAGTGGACCCCAGCTCCTCCTTCCTGGTTAGCAGGTCAGAGGTGAAAGGCGGCTTCCACCTGCTGCCTGGGCTGCAGCATGGGAGACGTCTTCCCACCGCGCTGGGTGAGAGTCCCAGCGGCACTTTCCCACCGGTGCCCTGGTGTGAGGTCACTGTGACTACAGTGCATTTCAGTCGTGTGGGGCACTTCAGGTTTCTGTGGGTTGGCCCCATGGCCTGACCGTGCCACGCCAGTGTGGGAAAGAGCTTTCTGAGCCACACATACCCGGTAGCTTGACCCATTTTTGGAAAGCAGATTGTTTGTAAGCTGGAGATTGTATTTCTAGAGAAAGAAACTTACACAGTCTTTCTACGTAAAGTGACTCAGCATTTAATAGGTTGCTGAGATCAGCTCCCTTCCTTAATGATCTCTGGGCCATTTTGTCATAAACACCAATCTGGGACTTGGCCATCGTGGGGCTGGAATACGGTCTGTGATTTGCACAGTGAGAAACACTTGTCCCTTATGCTGTGGAACCTCGTTACCAGTGTACTTGTATCATAGCCTCGTCACTTGATTATCCGTCTTCATTATTTTCTGCTAAATGCAAATAAATTTGCTTCTCATCTAGAGAGCTCCCGAAAAAATTGCTTAAGGAAGTGAAGCTATCTGAATAATTGTGAGCCTTTTAGAGATTTATATAACATATACAAATTCATTCACTCATTCTGTATTTTGATAATGTGTTTATTGACTTGTTGCCATGTTACCTACTGTTCATCATTTAAGGCATTCAAAGTATTACTTATAATTTTAACACCATAGTTATTTCTAAGTCCTGGAAATTAGGTTCTAAGGGTCAGAATATTTGAATAAGGATAACAATAGTAGTAGTGGAAATGATAATGATAATAATAATAACAATCATGATAATCCCAGAAGCAATCATTTTTGAGAATTTATTATGTCCTATGGACAGTACTAGGCACATATGTTATTTAAGCTTTCACATTTCCGATTCCTCTCATATCAGTCAAATGGAGATTCATTTAGGGAGTGTAGGTTTCAAAGTCAGATGAATATGGGTCTGAATCCCACCTCGGCCACTTTACTGGCTGTGTGATATTGGGCCAATGACTTATTCTCTCTGTAAAGTAGGGATAGCAATTCTTATCTCACAGGAAATTTATGAAACTAAAATTAAATGCAATGATATATATAAAAACCTAGGTATGGAGTCACATAATTATCTCTTAATAGACCATGGTTCTCAATAAACTTATCACGTTCTACACATAGCAAAGCTTCTTACCTCCGTGAATAATCGAAGAGGGGTCGAAAGAATAGGGCAGCTTCTATTTCTCAAGACTTAAGGAGACAACACACATATTGTGATTTTGATTGATTTTCACAATTTGCTAACTATTAATAAACATGGAGACTAGGGGACCTTACGAGGACTCTGCCCTTAACTACATGCCCCAATCTAAGATGGGCGGACCATCAATTATTTCTTCTAAACACTATTACTTTAATCGCTGAAGTCTCAGTCTTGGAGTTGTTCAAGCACTGCCAATAAAAGCAGAATTCATGAGAGATGGGTGTTGGGAAGCAGGAAAGACACCCTTTAAAAAGCCCTTTATCCAAGATAATTATAAACACTGGAGTATGATGGGGGCAAATTAGCGTCATAAACTATGGGAGCAGAAGGCATGGTGATGATTTTCCCATAAGAAATACATCTATTTCGGGATTTCTCAGTGGTTTACTACTTTCTCTACCATGGGAGTCAACATAGTTTTGATTTATTGACTCATTGTCCCTGGGCCTTTTTTTTTTTTTTTTTTTTAAATAGCAACAAATAGGAGATAAAGAATGATGGAAGTAACGTAAGGCGAAGGGGGAAAACAATGGGCAATAAAGGAAACAAAAGAGTAAACAGGAATGAGAGGGGAGGGAAAAGGAGAGCAGGGGAAGGAGAGAATAAATGAGTGTGCCGTTTACAGAGGTTTAGAGTTAAACCGTAGCATTTCACTTCATTCCAATTCAGTAAAATAAAAGTTGAAAATATTCTGATGGTTTAAGCACTATCGACAATCTCAGTTCAAAATTTGAGTGTCTATTCCATCTGCAAGCCTCCTGTGAACCTAACTGCAAGTGTTTGTTGAGGATTGATTGTGTCTAACTGAGCCAGGCGCTGGGTGACAGGTCCTGCTTGTCGGTGGACCTGTGTCCGCTGCCTCAGTGCTTATGATCTAGTTGGGGATATAAAACAATTAGAAAGTTAGATAATCTCTAATTAAGAAGCAAAATTGATAGAAAGGCAGCTCGTTTGAGTTCCACAGGCTTCCAGAAGGGAAAAACGAGTGGCCCAGGAAAATACTTTGGAAAATTCTGCAAC
>NW_011888874.1:2611178-2634195 GCF_000151845.1 Pteropus vampyrus
GTAGCATTTCACTTCATTCCAATTCAGTAAAATAAAAGTTGAAAATATTCTGATGGTTTAAGCACTATCGACAATCTCAGTTCAAAATTTGAGTGTCTATTCCATCTGCAAGCCTCCTGTGAACCTAACTGCAAGTGTTTGTTGAGGATTGATTGTGTGTCTAACTGAGCCAGGTGCTGGGTGACAGGTCCTGCTTGTCGGTGGACCTGTGTCCGCTGCCTCAGTGCTTATGATCTAGTTGGGGATATAAAACAATTAGAAAGTTAGATAATCTCTAATTAAGAAGCAAAATTGATAGAAAGGCAGCTCGTTTGAGTTCCACAGGCTTCCAGAAGGGAAAAACGAGTGGCCCAGGAAAATACTTTGGAAAATTCTGCAACCTGCCTCTTCGAAGAGAATCACCAGGTGTAATAGCAAATCCAAATTTCCCTCTTCCTTTACGGGGACTGTCTTAGCGCGTTTCCTCAAGGGCGGAGGCTGCCAACGCCATGTGCAGGTTGTTTATTAGGGAGTGCGCACCCAAACAGCAGGGGCATGGGGCAAAGGGCAAAGGGGAATGGGAGAGGAGGAGGAAGAGGAAGCTGACAGAAGCCTGTATTTCTGAGTCCGAGTCAGCTACCACGAAGGGCACGGGCGCTCAAACCTGGCGGGCTTTCTGTTGGAAAATGAAATGCAAAATGGGGAGGCAGGGCGGAAAGTTGAGGAGGAGAGAGCAGAATCTTGAGAAACATCCTTTTAATTTATAACAGGAGCTCTATAACATGTGTCTCAGGGTTGTCCACCTGGAAGACGAGAGAGGGATCGTCTATCCACTGGCTCTTGCACCACGTTAGTCCAGGGCGAATCCCGTGCAGATGGGCTCCCTACACTTTTGGGTCGCTCATAAATGAGGGCCAACAGTCCACGTGGGAGAATTGTGCCCCACAAATAGCGGCTGGAGGAAGCAGTGGGCTCGAGAAGATCTGGGGTGACATCCTGAAGGTTTAAAAACTCTTGGTATCTGTGATCTGGTGGAATTATTATTCTGCTGAATACATTTTGGTAAATGTGGGAGTTTTTTCTTTGGTAGGTATAGAAGTTGGTCAGCTTTTGGCACTCAAATAATGGGGACTCAAATAATGATTCTCAAATCTCTCTTTTTCTTGGCTTTTGCCTTGTTTGCTGTTTGGGCCTCTTTCCCACGTGGTATGATAGATGGATCTCCCACTGGTTCACTGGTACCCCTCCTCTGTTTGCTCTTGGACACACAATGAGGCTGTTTTTCTCGGCTTCACTTGTAACGAAGTATGACCCTGTGATGGGTTCTGGTTTATGGAATGTGTATGGAAAAGGCCCAGGGACAATGAGTCAATAAACACTCTTTCTCTCATGCTCATTCCTCAGCTACCAGTAGGCTATAGGGGACCCAGCGAGGACTCCACGGCCATGGGAAGGAGGGAGCCTGATTCACTACACCTAAAATCACCAGCTAAATTGTCACAGTGGATTATTAGATGAGCAAGAAAAAATGTCTATGGCGTCCAGCCAGTGCAATTTCGGTGCTGTTTGTTACAGCAGTTAGCTTAACCTAATACATCTCGTGATCTACATGTCCACATCAATTCTTGAAAGAAATTCTCATTCTCTCTACTTGGGTCATTTGACTACCTAATTAGACTAATCAGAGTTTCCAGCAGTCTGGGAGGGCAGGGTTGAGACACTTAATCCTCATCAGAAACACATGGAATGGGAGCAGGATAAGGCAAAGAGAGATGGGACAGAAAAAAAAAAAATGGCATGGCCGTTGTTACAGGATGATACAGTAGCATCTGATTCCAGACTTGGCTTTGCCATAATTTACCTGTGTGGCCCCGGGCATTCCGCTCACCCGTGCTGGGCCTCGGTTGCTTTCTCTGTACAATGTGAGAATTGAGTTAGATGGTTTCTAATGTCCTTTTCCAACTTTGAGATTATTTAGTAATAACACAATAAAAACATTACACTGGACAGATTCTACTCTCTCCTTGTGGACTGAGAGGCACTGCAAAGGGTCCTGCCCCCCTCATCTTTACAAATGTCCTGGGTAACCTGCACTGCCACCACGCATCCCGACTCTGCCTCTGCCGTGCCAGCGAACACTGGCAGCCCTTCTGCTGCTTTTGTACTTGCAGAGGCAGAGTGCCCAGCAGTCCGGCCTCACACCTGGGCAGGTGCGTTTAAAAGGAAGAGCCTGGGAAGTATAGCAGGGCCAGAGCTGTCTTCTCGAGGGTTGATCTCTCCGATTGTCCTTTCTCAAAGATCTGGATCTTTCATGCTAAACCGTGAGTATGATGACAGAAATTATTATCCTGCCCCCTTGATAGATACTAAGTCAAGAAGAGGATTGAGTGCAGATTTAGAAATGGCAGGGGCGTGTTTTTAGAGTGAATTGTTTTAATCATGTCTGTTCATTTTTCTCACGCTAATCAGTTTTTGTGACAAGTTTTTCTTAAGAACCCTAACCAGGTATTGTTTACATAGTGGGAGTCCTGCCTTGAATCTAAGCTGATATCTTTGCACATCGGGAAGGTAAATGGGGTAGAGCTCAGATACCTGGTATCTGACCAAGTGGTATCCTGGGAGAAGAAAGCCTTTGAGAAAAGATCTGGGCTCACATTCTAGATTCGACAGAGAATGACTCAGCGTTCCGGGGGCAGCGTCAGCCGATGGAGATAATTCTCACAGTGACAGATCTTGTAACCGCACAGATATCTGAGTTCGTGGGAGTGTGAAACCAGAAACATGGGGAGAACCAGTCACCAAAAATGTCTATCACTTTCCTGTCCTCCTCGATCCGACGGATGTTTGTTGAGCACTTACTTCCTGTCAGTCCTGCCTGGCACTTGACACTGAGGGATGGTCATAGGTGCTGTCTGAGTGGGGAGGTGGGGGTAAGGCCCTGGACGAATGAGGTCAACCGAGCAAATATCAGCCGATAAAGAGATAATCAGATTAATGAAACTGAGAGGGCTTAGGGGCTTGCGGGGGCAGGATTTCTCAAAAGCTGAGAGAAGGCAAGGAACAGAGTGCTGCAGGCAGTGGGAACAGCCATTGTAGAGGCCCCGAGGAGGGCAGGAATTGGCATGTTCCATATCCTGAAAGGAAGCCAGAATGACTGCAGCAGAATGAACAGGGTTAGAGAGACAGGAAGTGAACCGCTCATTTAGAGCAGGGTTTCTCAACCTCGGTGCTATTATTGTCATTTGGGACCAGAAAATCCTCTGTGGTTGGAAGCTGTCCCGTGCATTGTGGGATGTTTTGCATCATCCTTGGTCTCTATCCACTAGCTGCCAGTAGTACCCCCTGGTCGTGATAGCCAAAAATGTCTCCAGGTATTGTCACATGTGTCCTGCAGCCTTGAGAACACTGCCCACCAGAACAGCAAGGAGGGTCACCAGAATGCAGAGAGGAGGGGGTTGTGATGGTTCCTTGTATGTGTCTACTGGCCGGGCCATGGTACCCAGATGTTTGGTCATATACTGTCCTAGGTGTTACCGTGAAGGTATTTTTTAGATGAGATTAACATTTAAATCAAATTTGGAGTAAAGCATATCATCATCTCCGTAATGTGGGTGGGCCTTATCCAATCAGCTAAAGATCTTAAGAGAAAAAAGACTGACCTCGCCACTCACACACACACACACACACACACACACACACACACACACACACACACGAGGGTGTTCTGCCAGCTGACAGCCTTTGGACTTGAGCTGCAAATCAACTCTCCCGGGCCTCCAAGCCTGTGGGCCTGCCTTGCAGATTTTGGACTTGTCATTCATATAATGTTGTGAGCCAATTTTTTAAAACAAATTTCTCTCTGTAATATATATATATGTATATATATATATATATATATATATATATATACACATATATATATATGAAATGATGGCTTCACATGTTAGAAGGGCGAATGGGGTAGATATATAATAAATAAATCCAGAGTCTCCAACATCTGACAAGTGCCACTGCCGGGGGATATGGGCTTGAGGGAGTTGGGGGTGGTGACACAGAGGCATGGCTGGAGCCATTGTTTGAGGACACTAAAGAGTTTTGAGAACAACAGCTTTGAGAGCACTGAAGAAAATGCAAGCTTTCTCAGGGAGGGCAGTTTTATGTATTATTATTATTATTATTATTATTATTATTATTATTATTATTTTTGTAGTGGGTCAGTGGTGAGGCACTCTCAAAGAGCCACCTAGTTCAGGGAGGTCTCACTGATAGCTGGTAGAAGGTGGCTATACCTAGGTAGGGCAGAGAAGCTTGTCCATGGGACACACACATGAGGTCACTCCTGAGGACTTTGAGTGGGAGTGGGCTGGAGATGCCATCAGGGAAAGCGAGAGTCAAGGAAATATAGCCATCTCTATTTTGTGATGATATTGAACTCCCAGGCTGTCGTGGGAATAGCGAGGATGTAGGTATGTAAATGACACCTGAATTGAGGTGTAATCTAGTGTCCTGGCTGTCTCTAAATGGTGCACAGGTAAAGACAGACTATTTGCTTGTGACCTGATTCAGAGGTAAAGCACCAGTGCCTGCAAAGGGACATCTATCGCTACAGAGGTCCTTTCTCTCCCCATTTCCCACCTCTGAGAGCACTTAAAGAGGTGCTTGCAGGGCCGAGTGAACACACCTTTCTTTTCATGGGCAAAAACAAAACACGGATCATCTTACTGATTATTTGGACATTGGATTCTTTTTTAGAGGAGGCCAGAGGAAAGGAAAATCCTGCTAGCGTGACATACAGATTTACTGATTTGAAGGGGAGATTGAAAAGAAGTTCTTTCTATAGATGCTGGTTTTAGAGTGAGTTCCGGCAGTCATCACAGGTATCCATCCCGTCTTCCTAGTGCACATGCTGTGACCTGGCTTTTAGGAGAGGCTTTGGCGGCCTCTGCCCCGGGCTATGCTGCTGACCCAAACTGAAATCCTTCTTTAGGTTGAGTCAACAGCATATCCCATGACTTTCAGGTAACAGGTTCTTTTATATCAGACCGTAAGGCAAAAAGGCCCTTTCTGCTTAGTGTTGAGTTTTCCTGAAGCTATGAGCAGGGGTAAGATTGAGGTAAAGAACTTTAAGAGATCCTGCTAAAAAATGTTAAGTAATGCATAAATTGGCTTCGCCATGCCCTTTGAGTATTTGCGGAGAGCAAGTAAGACCATGGGTAGTAGAGAAAAAATATGTTGCTTTTCACACATTGGGGTAGCTCAAGTTCCTCAAACATTTTAATTTCAATTGATTTCATGTTACAAGACACACAGTCACACATTTATCTTCTTGTCTTGCATTGTTTCTGCTAGAGATGTGGTTCTCCAAATCCAGTGTTATATAAACACAAAAAGTTTTTCTTAAAAATTGTTCAATTTATAATCTAAATATAAAATTCTCAAAAACAAAAAGGTTGTGACCACACATAGATAACCAAATAGATCCAGTTTTGACTATTCTGTCCTTTGTTTGTTTGTTTGTTTTATTTAGCTTTTTGATGCTCATTTTGGGTCACTGGTTCCCCACTGCTCATGGCTAACCTTCCTGCTGGTCGTGGCACCTCTCTCCGGATGCTGCATGGACAACACTGCCCTCCTTTCTCATGTGTTCATCTCAGACACCTCAACATCACAGTGACCTAACATTGCTGACAACTGATGGTTTATAATATGGTTGCTGTGATTAGACTACTTTCGAACACTTCGAATAAACCTGTAGCCTCAAACTCTAGCTGGTAGGTTGGTATCTACTTCTGTTCATGTCAGCATTTTATTTAAATAGGAGACATATTTTGGCCAAATGTTAACAAAAATTGACATTCTTTAACGAGGAATTATCTACTAGGAAAAAAACTTTGTTTTTTATACTCAAGAAATCTGGTTGTGGTCAATTCTAAGAGGTGACATTACTAGCTCTGTGACTGAGCAGATCATTCAAACTATTCTGAACTTCAGTGTTCTTATCTACAAAGTAAGACTAATACTAATCGGATCTAACTCATACATAGGATTGTTGTCATAGTCAAAAGCAATAAGATGGATGAATGTGGTTTGTAAGTTTTGAAACACCAGGCCTTGATAAGATTGCATTTCGTCACAAATAATTATTGAGTACTTACTAATCTGCTGGCACATTTTGTGTGCTAAGTTCCAAACTTAATATCCAATACAGGATAAATAGGTAAGACGTGGTCCCTCACCTCAGAGATTACACTAGGGGAAGCCTATGAAATGTGAAGGAGTCAACATTCTCTGGCCTGCATCTGAAAAGCAATGGGAATTTAAACTGATTAATTAGCCTCGCAGAGATTTAAATAGCCTTGATTGAATTTTTGCACATTGTATTCAACTTTGTTTTTGAATCAAGGTGGGAAGGTTGACACCTTTATTTATTAAAATAGAACTCTTTTTAATTATAAAAAAAATCGATCCTCATTAAAATAAAGACTACAGAATTCAAAACGTAGAGATTGGGTCTCTTGGCTTGAACTGGGTTTGAATCCCAACTCTGCTCTTTCTTACTAGCTGTGGGTGTGACCACCAGACTGTCAGTTTCCTCATTAAATTGAGGTTAATAAACACTAAAGCAAAATCTGGTGAGAAATAAAAGAAAAGAGATTTAAAATGCCAAGTGTAATTTTTGGTGGGTATTTAATAAATGTCGTGGGTTTTTTTCTTTTCCATTGTTTTGAAAGCTAACTCGAGAGGAATTAACACTATATGTAATGTAGTGACGCGCAAAAATCCTGATTGGCTACGAATGTATCTTTGATTCTTTTCAGCTTCCATTTGTACATAACTAAGGTCTGTCAACCTCCAGCGAGGGCCCTTCCTTGCCATTTGACAAACTAACCAAGGACTTTTCAGAGGGTAGGTCATTAACTCTCAGGAAATGCCTAACCCTCCAATTATCCTGGCTGCTTTACATTTTTGAGGATAAGGTACATTTAAAAAATTGTCTTTTTGTTTGTTGAATAACTTTAACCTCCAACCACAGTCATTTCCCTGTGGGCACAAGCATAGTAAAGTGTCCTTTCTGAGTTTAAAAGCTGGAGCAATCAAAATAAGTAAATAGTGAAGTTTCATTATTCTACAGGAACAGTTTTATTGTAAATTACGGGAAAAAAATTTGCCAGTTGGCAAAGAAGCAGAGAAGGTTTTTATCTTTTATTGATTTCTCAAGCGTTGTGACTTGGGGCACATCAGATGAAATAACTTCTATTCTACACTAATGAAAATAGATTCTGTTTGCTCCTCAGTCAGAGTTAGAAGTCCCAAAGAATAATAGATATACAAAAAGTGTTTCTTGAATCTCTTCCATGAGGTAGAATGATTTTCACAGTGTCACATGAAATGACCATCTTTTTTTGAAGGAAGATGGAATGGTGTTACGGACAGAGCCTACACTTTGGTATCATGAAAGCTGTTTCACACTGGACTCCAAATCCTATCTTGTGACCTAGGCATGTTGGTCAGCCCCTCTGAGCTTCAATTTCCTCATTTTTGATGTGGGGCAAAGACTGCCTGCCTCATCAGGTGGAGAGGATAGAATGGAATAATATGTATACAACAGGTGTGTGGTTACTCTCTGCCTTCCCTAATGGAAAAATGTTAGGCTAGGTGGTTTTAAAACTAAGCATCTCTCTTTAGTTGCTTCCATGTACATTATCTCCCTTGGTTTTTCAAAATAACCCTGTGAAGTAGGTAGCTTTCAACTTATGTTAACAGTATTTTACAAATGAAGAAACAGTGCTCAAAGAGGGTATGAGAAATAGCTGCTCTGAGTCACTTGGCCGGTGAAGAGAGATGCAGGGAGAAAGTCCAGGACATTTGGCACCCGAGTCTATGCTTTCCCCATTCTACACCCTCATCTCTTTGTGGATGATCCAAATGGCAAACTGGAATATAGCATTCTTGTTTTCTGATGATAACTGTATCAGACAGAGTTCAGCCAGAGAAGCAGAACCGGCCTGAGACTCATCATAAGGAACTGGCTTATATAATTGTGGGGAATGGCTAAGCAGAGCTGGAGTCTTGGGGCAGCTAGTCAAGAAAGGCAGATCATGAGCATTTCTGAGCCCCGGAAGCTTAGCTTAAACTGGGAGTTTCTGAACTCAGGGAGGGTCCAGGCCCTCCTTCAAAGGGCTTCCACCTGATTGATCATCATGTCTACCAGCATGGTTTTCTTATTGACTAATTTAAAGTCAGCTGATTAGGGACCTTAGTTACATTTGCAAAATTCCTTCACGACAGCACCGAGACTAGTGTTTGAATCACGGGGAGAAGGTGTGCGTATGCTACAACATGGCTTCTGCCTCCCTTTTCTTCTTTCACTCATGGGAGAGGACATCCTTTATGGTCCACCTTAATCAGAACACACTGGAAAGGAAATTCTGGGGATTGTAGTTTAGCAGAGCTAAGCAAAAAAATCACAAAACCATTGCAATAAAATAGAGAAGCCTACCACTGTAATATATGTCTCTCGTAACTTATTCCTCTGGCGTCTGCACACACTTTCTGGTCACTGTGAGAGAAGCAAACTGAGAAAGTGATTGGTCACCATGAGTCAAGTTGACCCAGTCAAGTTCACGCATAAAATCAACCATCACAGTAGTTTTAGTGTGTACCAAGCACGAAAGAAACTCCCAGTTCCCTAGAGAGGCTCCAACCCTCTTTTCCCAGGACCCCTGGGTTCTTCCTCTGGCTTTCTCAATACAGGATGTTCCAACTATCTTTCCTTCAAACCTCCATTTCCAATTTTTTGCCCAGAGACACAAAATTGAGCTTTCCTGCAGGCACAGTGACCTAAGACAGCTGCTGAGCTATCTGCTACTCATAATTCAAAAAGGGTTATCCCGCATCTCGGGAGTACCAAATGGTGGGAGCGGGTTGCCACGAAGAGCACCAGGCATCCCTGCTGCTAAAATCTGATCAGACCAACCCAGGAATGCTGTGCTCGGTCCGTGCCGACTCTTACCTCTGTCCTGTTAGGTTTGCTGAGTGTGGTATTAGAAAGCACAAATTTCTAAATTTTGGTAGATTGCAAAAATGGTCAGTTTTTCATGACTGTAGTTGGACTTTGAAGCCTTTCTCCACATCTATGGTGTTTATTTCTCCACTTCTCGAATGTAGGTTGGCCTTGTAACTTGCTTTGGCAATGCAATCCAGTGGAAATGACAGTGTGCTGGTTGTGAGCCCAGACTCCAAGAGGCCTTGCACACTTCCATACTTTCTCTTGGGACCCTGTCCAGATAATTTATGAATTAGCCCAGGCTAGGCCAATGGAAGATGAGAGAACATGAAACAGAGATGAGCCGTGTAGCTGAGATCTTTCTAGCCCGGTTTGCTTCAAATGGCCTAGTAGGCAACCACAAATGCACCCAATTGAGACCCGAAGAGCCACCCAGCTCATCAACAATCACAGGCTCAATTACCAAGCTGCTAAATTGCGAGCTAAATGAACGTGGCCATTGTTTTAAGCCACTAAGTTTTGGGGTCATTTGTTATGCAGTTAAAAGCTAACTGATACAGTCATGGCTTTTTGCCTGAAGTGCAATTCTTGAGATAGGCTCCCTGAGCATTTTTGTGACTTCCTGTTTTGGAGTAAAGATTTAATAGGATATTTCAGCTGACGCAATTAATAGGTTTCTTCTCCCCGGCAACTTTCTGATAGAGCATTGTTCCTAAATTCTCAAAACTGGCATATGTGTATATATGATCGAGTTTGGTGGTTTCGTAGAATCTTTAAATTTTAGCACAGAAGCCTGGATGACATAAGACATTAAGCTTTGATTATCTGTTGAAGTAGCACTTCCACAGATCCTGAAGGGTTTGCAAAGGCATGGGCCCTGGCCTCCTTCATATTCTTGTTCAAGTAACTGCAGGTTCTACCTGGCCAAGTGGCCTGGGCAGGTGATAACTACACTCATTTCCTACTGCGTTCATAGCCTATTGCTGAATTTCCTTGACCTCAATGGGGTCACAGATTTAAAGAATTACAGAGCTATTTAGTGGAAGTGAAAGAACAATTTCAGAGGAGATTCATAGATTTCGATGACTATGAATCATACCTAAAGAATTTGTGGCTACCTTTGAAGTGCAAACCACAGGATGTATCTGATTTATTCAGCATCTGGGCTATTTCTGTGGTTCAGTTTACAAAAAACCTTACTGAGCTGAAAATGAACTATGCCTACCGAGAAGACCGTTGGTAAAAACGTTGGGGGTATTAACCAGAATTATTCTGAATTTCCTGGCCACACGGGCAAAATCTTGCTGAAGTTTAGGTTTTATTGGCTTTGTGGAAATGTTTTCTTTTATGAAACTGTTGTGATCAAAGCTGAGTCTCTCTCAGGGATGTAGATTGTGATTCAGAAATGAGAAGTGCCCTAACTTAATGTAGTCCTGAGATCTTCAGAATAGCTCGGTTTAATGTAAGTGTTCTTATTGACTGATCGACATGTGCAAGTGACTGCCACCTTACCTATAAAAATGGATTTTTGAATGTATCTGGCTGAGCAACTTTTTTCTAGATTGCCTCATGTTGAGTGAAGAGAGAGTGTATGCCAGAGTCTCCTCTAATTGTGCACCTAATCCAGTTAGTGTACAAATCTGGCAGATATGTTAGTGTAACACAAATGAATATTTTCATTTGCTTGATTTGTTTAGTTGAAGGGTCTGGTGGACTAAACATGTGAATTTCTAGAAACTGTGTTTTAATTAAAGTGATTAACAAATTTGTTGGAGGTATCTGGTGTCTTTACCTCTCTGCAGCCTGCACATTTTTGAAATATTTTCTATTATAATTGAAAAAAGATACTACTTTTCATCTGACAAATCGCCTCTGTCATTCATCAAAAATATCTTCTGTTTAGAAGCCTAGTTTTATTTTAGCCTGAAGAAATGGTGACAGTATGCTTTCAGCTCAGCCAAACCAAGCTTATTAGGCATCTAACTTGATCCAATAAGTATTTGTTTAGATGATGATGATGATGATGATGATGATGATGATAATGATAAACAACAGTAATTGCATTTATTGAGCTCTGTGTGAGACACTAAGTAAAATTATCCATATTGTTCATCTCTTTTAATCCTCATAACTCTGTGCGATAGGCTCTTGTATTATCCCCATTTTCAGATGAGGAAATTGAGACACAAAGAAATCACAGAACTTGTTTAGATGCCATAACTAGAAAACAGAAGAGTTGGAGCCCAATCACGGTTTTGTTAGACTCAAAACTCATAGCCATTTCAAAATACTATATAGTATTAAATAAAGTACTAATTAATCACTTTTTTTTTTTACCTTACTTTATTAAAACATGAATGGCTAGTGGCGATCTTTCTGAATTCTTAGCTGAGACCCTTGTAATAAAAGATAGATTAACAAAAGAAAAGCAAAAAAAAAAAGTTTATCAACACGTAGATCTCATATATACATGGAAAATATCCAAGCAAAAATATGTAACTCAAAGAGGTGGCTTAGAATTCAAGCTTAAATTTCATCTTAATAGGAAAAGGGAGAGGGGATGTAGACCTCTTAGGGGAGAGTAAGTGATTTTTAAGAAAAATGAATGGGCCCTTAGAAGAATAAATGGAAAACATAATCGTTTATGACAAAGTTTGTCTGCATGTGGTATCAACTTCTAGTCTCCTCTCTGGCGACAAGAGTCAACTTTCTCTGTCTGATGAAACTCCTGAGAGAGGGGATTTATGACAATTGAGTTCCTTTTGGAGGATCTGTCTTGAGGTGAAGAAGAGGAGTTTAGAGAAAACCTCTCCTTGCATTTGCTGTATTTCAAGTGCCTATAGCCCCTAATAATCAATATATTGAAGTGGTATATTTTGGGGTGGCATGTCCCGGGAAGCTTTAAAACTTAATGTGAATCGCTTTAACTTTTAGTTAACTAAAACTGAGTGCTGACTCCTAGAACAGAGTATGGGGAATGATACCAAGTTTACCATCTTGATTGTGTCATTCTCCAAAGCATCTTTTAGACTTTAGATTTCATTCATTCATGGTAGAATATTTTACCATAATCCTACAGGCTGAGGGGGGAGGGAGTGATGGAAAGAGAGAGAGATGGAGAAAGAGAGCTCTGTTATTAACCAGCTGTTGACCATTCTACATCATTCCAGGGTTCCTTTTATGCATCCGCGACACGTCAGTGCAACTCTTAGGATTTCAGTTGCGTTGTCTGAAATATGAAAGTTCAGAACACGTCGTAAGGTGTGGACTCTTTATGGTCTCATTCTAATTAATTTTATACACAGCTGGCTTCATGCGAGCTCCATCAGCCATTCGGCCTTCTTAGGCAGCTCCAACTGGCGAACTGTGTCTCAATTAGCCAAGCACATGTTAGTCAACACATGGGGTACAGTTGGCGTACCCCACATAATGAAAAGCCCATGAAATTTAGGCATTTCAAACTTTCTTAGAGCAAATCCCAATGGGCCTTCCATTGCAGAACCGACTTTCTGGCTGGAAAAAAACACACAGCTGGTGCCTTTCCCAACCAAAATAGGTTTGTGACATTTCCCTGCGTTTGGTTAGTGGGGAAATCTCACAGCGCCCGGAGAGGTGGGAGAAATTGTTACTGGAAATGTAAATGTGAATCGAGTGGAGAGTCCAGAGTACTGCAGCCTGCACGCAGCTGCCTCTGAGAGCCTCCGACAACAGAGGAGGAAGCTCCCAGCCCCCAGCATGACTCAGCCCACGTTTGCCCGCCGGTCCACATGTCCGCCCGCCCGCCAGCCGGAACCGGAAGGCCCTGATTGTGCTCAATTGTTTTCCTGAATTCCTTTCCCAAACAGCAAAAGGAAACATTACTGTTTGGCTTCAAGCCACCCAGGCCACTTAGTACACACAGTGCTCAGGATGTAAAGCTCAGGGCCCAGCCAAGGCACGCAGGGATGCAGGGCTGTGGTCACTTCTGCCTGCGTTTCTGATTAAAAGGCTGCCTCTCTCAGTAAACAATCCCAAGAGATTTAAGACAAAGGGAACTCCCTTTACTAGCAACCACCCTGACCCAAGTGTGGCCATTTGTTTTATGGGTCCGTTTCATGTCCAGTCACCCCACAGGAGGCCCACACACCGCCACCCACTGAGTCTCCTCAATAAAATGTGAAAGGCCCTGCCTGCTAGCAACCTCCTTCTTGGATCTGATTGCTCCAGAGAGACTGGGTGGGTGAGAGAAAGTGGGGCCTGAGGAGAAAGAAGAAGAAGGAAACTGGAAGGTTCCTTAACATACGAGGGGACTAGGATCAGGACGCTTGCAGCTCCCCCGCCTCTGGATGGATTTTCAGGCCCAGGAAGGCCCACAGGGCAGCGCTCCTATCACTGGCTGCTCCTAGAGGACCTCCACCCCCAGCACCACCCCGAAAAGTCTCCCTCTCATGGTTAGGGATCTCCTGCAATGTGGCGTTCTACACACCCCCTCCCGCCCCCCATGCTAAGGAATGAGTCCGATTGTTCTTCCCTGTGGACCCCTGACGCGGCCTTTTGCCTGTTCCTCAGATGTGGCCGTGGCTGCCCTCCCTGTGATGGCTGCTCCACTGGGCTCGGGGGCCAAAGTGATGCTGCAGTTTGTGGCAGAAGATAGGGGCTGGGGATAGGCCGGCAAGGACGTTTCTCTTCTATACTCGGGACTGCTCTGGGCCCCGTGTTCACAGTCTAACAATGTCCTTCACGCCACGGTTTCCTGACTGTCCTCCGTTTTCTCCGCAGAGGCTCAAGCTGGAAGCCATAGAGCCCGGGTAGGGTGGGTGGCGGTGGCAGTAGGAGGCAGATTCTACAACGTTCTTTCTGGTCCCCTCGCTCCTGCCTGTTCTTTCTTTCAGGTTCTCCCGCACCAGCTCTATGCACGTTTTCAGCCTCAGATCATGTCACACACAGATCACCTCTTGCAAAGTCACACAGGTGAAGGTTTCTTCCCCGCCCCCCCAACTATTCTGATGCAACGGAAAGCTGAAATCAGTTTGGGTTTACCAAGAAAATTCCAACTCATGAGTCTATTCCAGATTCTTCAGGGAGTTTTGTCAGTTTATATCAATACATACCTAAAAAAGGCAGGTTGTCGAAAAGTGCCCCATGTTCAAATAGTCTGGGCAACTGGCTGAAAGCAAGGCAAACAGGTTCTCGGCTGTAGGACTTCTCAGAGACTTAACTGTGCAGCTGTGCCCTGTGGCTATGCAAAGAGGCTCAGCTATGCCGAGTTAACTTGTGCTTTGTGTCTGGTTAGGCCACACTCTAGTTCCACAAGGAGAACTATGGGCAGGTGCTTTTCCTTCGACTGAGTGGCCTTTTTTGGGGAACACAGATGCAACAGGCAGGAATTAACCACAGCAGCTTCGTAGCTGCCTCCAGCTCCTCTGTCCCATTGAGGGGCAGGGAGGGTTTGAGCTCTGGAAAGGGGCAGGCTTACAGCAGTCAGGATGCTGGCCGAGGTGACACCCATGCTGCTGGCAGGTGGAAGCAGCCCCAGCTTGCATTTAATGCACTCCATCGGGAATGGGATGGGGACGGCCATTAGGATGGCAGGTTCCAGCAAGGGAACAGCAATGGCACGTCAGGCTGTCCCAGGAAAGGGCCAGCTCCTTATCTTTTTGGGTCAGGAATCCTAGTGAAAACAGCCGGGCTTGTTACAGGCTGGAGTGTGTGCGCTCACAGATCCTACAGCTCTCTCAGGCACATCAAAACCCAAGCAAGCCAAATCCCAGCAACAACAAAAACCAAATCGCACTCTTAAATGCAAACATCCCATCTGTACATACGTCATACTGTCAGTGCGTGGTGACCAGATGCAAGCATCTCGTTCATTCCTTGGGGTCAGAGTTAAACTGTGTTAGAAGTCTCACTTACCTAGGAGCCCAAACCTGGGGGTCGAGGGTGAGGGGCAAGGTCTGAAAACACAATCGATACATAATCTGGCTAATATTGGAACCACCTTCACCAGGAAAAAAAAAAAAAAACGCCTGTTAAAACCTCTTGGAAATAACAAGCCCAATTAGGAAAATGCTTGTCTATATAGATTCCAACTTTGTTTTCTTTTCAGAGACAAGAGACATCAGGAGACTACTTCAGTTAGAAATGAACCACGTGGGAACGTGACAGGTAAGTGTATAAAAAGCATTCCTTTCCAGTTTCCTTCCCTCTTATATGCTATTCTAAGCGAGGAAAGTGAAGGATAGAGCTCTGAGTATAGGGAGGAGGGAGGAGGGACATGCTAAGTACATTGCCAGGTTGTGGCTGTGTAACTAGTGGATAACAATCGGTGGTCACCGGCAGTGGGAACGAGGGAAGCAGAGCAGCTCTTTGGAAGAGAGGGAAGAGAGCGATCTTTTGGACAGGCCGAGAGCTATCCAGGTGAGTCTCTCCACAAGGCAGGCAGTCTGAATGAGTCTGGAGTTCAGAGACATTCGGGTTGGAAGCATGACTTTGGGTCAACAGAAGGGGAGCCAGGAGTGTACCTGAGATCATCTGAGACAGCTCAGCTTGAGCCCCAGAGAGGACCTGGGATGGGCTGGAAGAGGAGATGGATGCGAGACAGGGCAGGAAGGCTGCAGGTACAGGAGGGACAAGGCCACCAAAGGTACGTTGGCACTGAGTTCTCATCCGATGCACATACACCTGCCCGACCCAAGATGTAGCTGCAGAGCGGGTTTGCATTAAACAGATAAACAGGGCTCTGTTTTTGTTTTTTTTTTCAAATGTTACTTTTCATTAATTACACTAAAATAGTGTTTTTAAAGCACTTTTTCTACGATTTTCTTTTTTAAAAAATTACATTTTTACGATGAACCAGTGAGGAAGTTGTGGAAGATATGAACCTCTACCTTTTTTTTTTATAGTTTTATTGAGCTATAAGTGACAAATGAAAAGTAAGATATATCGAGTATGCATTGTGGTGATTTGACATACGTATGCTCTGTGAAAGGACCCCCGCCCCCATCGGGTAATTAACACATCCAATCACCTTGTATATTCACCTTTCTTTTTCTTTTGTGAGAACACATAAATGCTGCTCTCAATGAATTTCAGTTATCCAATAGTGTCAGGCTATCGTCACCATGTTATGCATCAGACCCTCAGACCCTATTCGGCTTACAACTGCAAGTTCGTACCCTTTGACCAACCTCTTCCTCTATACCCCACCTTTCTGCCCCTGGCAACCACTTCTCTGTTGCTATGAGTCCGACTGCCTCTTTTTTAGATTCCACATATGGGCGATACCATGAGTCGGTGTTGCTATGAGCGTCTTTTTAATGAGTAGGAAGCTGAAGCTCACTCGCGGGAGAAAAAGGGCGATTAGAAGTAGTTGTCACTTGACACTAGTGTCCTCCTCGCTCTTGGTTTTCACTTTGCTTTGGCTCATCACATTATGACATGTAATCTCGTGAATACCCGTGTCCCCCTTTGCTACTGGGTTGCAATGTCCTCGAGGTCAGGAATCGTGCATTCGCTCTCCTCCCAGACTCCCCTTCCTCCATCCGGCACCTGGCTTTGTAACTCCAACGTATTTGAGAAATTGGGGGTGAATCGAATCGGTAGGAGGGCGAACACATTCCTGATTTGAATGCTTTGAAGCGTCTGCGTGGAGCTCATCAACTCCCCTCCCACTACACGGTGATGGCCGTGTCCCCGGGGGGTTGTTGGGATCCACTTTAGGAGAACGTTAGTGAGGTTAGAAACTCACAGGATTCCTGAGGATGGCTGATGTCTGCCCCGGGCTGTAGAAAAGGAGGGCAATTTGAATCATCAGGGAGAAAGAAGCCGGCTTTGAGTTCAGTAGGTGTGGATCCTGTGCGACCCCAAGCCCGTCACTCAACCCCTCAGGGTCTGTTTCTTTATCTGTAAAGGAAATTCTGTTGCTTTATAGGCTTATAATGAGAATTAAGTGGAATAAGACCTAAAGCTGCTGGATCCTATGTGCTGTATAAAGGTTTATTCACTGTCTACTCCTTCTATTTTTAACCACGACACATATTTATTATGTGACCTTGGGAAAGACTTTCTAACGCTTGGGCATTCTATCAGTCTGTATCTGTCCTTTACCACTGCTTAGCATTTTCCATTATCCTGCGCTTTCTCACAATAGATTCTAAACACCTCAAAGGGAGAACAATATATTTTAATTTTTAGCTGTTTTTATGAAGAATCACCTATATTATGCTCATCATCAGGTAGGTGGTTAGACATTTTTTAACTAACTTTTCTTTACTTCAGCTTCATCATTTGTCATGTGATAATATTTGTCCCTGTGTAAAAAATTGATTAGAAATCCAAAAAAAAAAAATCCAGAAATCCCCTCAGGTATTCATGGTGGGGATCTAGGGTGCTGTCATTGTTACTGTCCACTCGCCATGAGTCCCCTGATCAGAAGACACTCAGACTTATACTCGTCACTCTTTTCTCTGTGTGGCAGGATCCCTAGCACCGTCTGAAAGTTTGCGCAGACACGAGAGTCGAGTAGCAATAAAGTGCCCGTATAATTTATTGTCCAAACGAGAACACAGGTAGAAGTGAAAAGGGTGCCTTTAGGGATTGCTTTGGCTCCACAGGGGACACCAGGGCGGTCCAGGGCAGACCAAGGTCACTCTAGTAACAGCCGAAGGGTCCCAAGATTAACTGCCTTGTGGCAGCTACCCCACACGAACCTTGAACCTCGTTGCTACAGCATAGAAGCAATTATAATGCTAACTCAATGTGGTATGCACGCTGCAGCAAGCTTTTAGTATGTGCATTTCTTCACCACTATTAGTATTCGATGGGGGCATTGTGTTGGCTAAATTAAGCGTATTATGTTGACGAGAACCACCTAAGTAAGAGAAGATTCCAAGTATAGCAAACGAGAAGTTATGTGGTCTCTTTTAATCGTGCAATTCACAATTTAAATGGGGCATCAGGTTCTGGGCTGCTGACCTGTCTTACCTGTTTCTCCCCTAGGCTCCTTGACCTCTCTGGCCCCTGGGCAGCACGATGCCAGTTCTAAGAATTTTCTCTGAAAGGCATCATTACTCGTTTTATCCCAAGAGAACTTACTACAATTAACTTGCTAGAGTTGGGAGAGAAATTTCTTTGCAAACCGTTGAAAAATGCATGAACTACTAGAGTGATTGATTCTTTACATTGTCCTCATTTCATTAGAAGTTGGTTCTATGGGACATGGGGATTTCAGTGAGGCTTCCCAATGGGCTTGGACACAGCCCATGAGCCTCTGTTCAAGGAGTAAAACAGGCAGAGAAAGAGAGAGAGAGAGCGAGTGAGAGAGAGGTGTATGTCCTGTGTAGGTCCATGTATACGTGTCCATGAATATCTGCATCGATCCGTGCCTGTGTGTCTGTGTGCGCATGTACACGTGTGTGCGTGCGTGTGTCTGTGTGTGTGGTTCTTCTGAGCCCCATTCAGGACTCTGCTCTCATTGCTCTTTTAGTCTTCTCTCAGGTTAGGAAGCCTTTTCTACCCCGAGGAAAACCCTTTCGTCTCCTGATTCCTTATATTTTCCTCAGAGGCAGCAGCATTATCTCCTGACTGGTTTAAGTCCTTCCAATCATAAATGCCAGGAGCATCTTACAGTTGCCTGGGGGCACTGGACGTCCTCTTTGTTGGTTATGGGGAAGAAGTGGGGGGGATTTCCATGAGATGAAATCAAAGAAAAGAATGTCTCAGAAATACTATTTGGCTACAGGAATGGAAAGACAAAGAGCCTGACTGTATAGTAGCACAGGAAAGAGCACATGTCACACAGCTTACCATCTTTCACTGATTAAGATTGAGGGCTTCTGTGTCCTAATGTGAGCATGCGTGCCTGGCCCAGCACTCCAAGACCTTCAAGGAGAAAGTCAAAGATGCCCGCTGCTTCTCTGTGGAACCCGGTCTCATCTTCACTGTCACCAAAGGGAGGCTGCGTTGCACCAGCCAGAGTGAATCTTCAAAGGGCCGCGTGGCTGAGGCACTTGAGATGGTTCACGCTCCCTCCACTGACAGCAGACAGGTCGTTTGGGTCTTCTGCTGTTCTCCCTTCCCTTCCCAATCCTCTTCCAAGGGCAGACATCCAAAAGGGTGGAAGGTGCTAAGTACGGAATGAAATAACCTGCTCCCTTGTGGATGCACAGCTGCTGCTGTTCTCTGGGCAACTCCGAGCCTGAGTTTTTAGTGCAAAAAGGGATTTCTTTCTCTTCTTGTCTGTCTGTTTCTTTCCTTACGTCTTGTGAGACTATAAAGTATTTTCTGATGAATATCTAATTCATCAGAATTAGCTATTTTTGATGATGGAATCCTGGTCCATACAGTAACATACCTCAGCCTGGGGCCTCATTAAGACCATGTTCCAATTTGCCTGGTGCGCAGATACATAACCATCTCTCGTTCCTCCTTCAGTCTTCAGGTCTGCTACATGCAGAGCGTCTTTTTCTTAGGATAAGAAATAATTCATTTAAACTGGGAGAGTTTTATGGACCTGCCGGTGTCATAGGTAAAACAGCATCGAGGCACAGAATTTGGACATTGTGGTGATTAGGCTCAGACCTTGTAAGAAACTTTACCTGGTATCACTGTTAATGGACACAACAGAGTTGCTGTCACATGGGAGTCACTTTACAGTGACTTTTGTATACCTATCTGTTAATTCATTTGAGCTTCACAACAACCTGGAGACATAGAGAAGATAGATCTTTCCTGTTTTAAAAATCAAGAGATTTCAGTTAAGTGACTTGCGTAAGGTCACGTAAGCAGTAAATAGTAGACCTGGAACTTTACCCCAAATCTTCTGACTCCAAAACCTCTGATGCGGTGTTTACTAGAGTGAGGTGGATTTATGTCTTCATTCAAATCCTTATTGGATGAACTCATGCAAGTGGGTTAGCGCAATATAATGCTTTCGAGAGGTTTAACATCCTTAATATTCCAGTAGATTGGTTTACATGATAACTGGTAGGCAGACTGCTTGATTTTTGCCTTCTCAGCAAGAAACCCCCTTACTTCTGCTAACAGGACATTGGCTCTCCTCTGAGCACCAGACCAAACCTCCTTGCTACCAGTAGGTCTGGTGGGATAGGACTTTCACTCTTTGGGTAAAGGCTGAGTAGGATCACTGAGCTAGACTCTGTCTTGGGAACTTGAATCTTTAGCTGAGTGATCTGAGGATGGGGAAAAATTTCGTTTCCTGGCAGAGTCCCCAGAGACTATGAATTTCTGTTATCTAGATTTTTGGAGCCTTCCTGGCCCTAATTCTTCTTGAGGCCTATACGATCAGATTTTTCTTTGATTTGATAAATTTCTCCATACTCTTCCAGTGAATTCCTTTTGTGACTAGTTTAGCCAGATTGATTTTAGTTGCTTATACCCGGAGGTCCCTAACTTATGGAGGAATTATGAAAGAACTCAAAAGGAGAACCAAGCCTTTCCTTGTGGCAGATTTAACTGTTGTCGGATATATGCCCTCCCTTTTCTCACTTCCGTGGACTTGGCCATGTGACTGTCTTTGGCTTCACAGTGGGCGAGCAGTACTTCTCTACCCCTTGATTTTGAGTTTAGACTGTGATTTGCCTAATGGGCTATTAGCAGGCGTGACTCAGCAGAGACCGGAAATGCTCTTGCATTCAGCTGTTGCGAGAAAAGAACATTCCCAGATTAGTCCACAGATTCCAGCAAGAGGATGAGAGATGCACAGTGCGTAGCCACCCGGCTGAGCTGCCCCAGCCTAGATCAGCAGATCTCCAGCCAATCCACAGATATGTGAACTAAATGAATGTTTATGGTTGCATACCACTGACTTTTTTTGTAGCTGTTTGTTACGCAACATTTCTGTAGCAATAGTAAACCTATGCAGGAATTGGTACTAATAAGTGCTGTCCTGGCTGCAAGGAAAACCTAAAACATGTGGGAATGGGTGGTGGTGTAGGTTGGAAAAATGTTGAAGGAACTATCATAAAAGCCTGAAGAACTGGTGACTCATGTTATGTAACCATGAAGCATTTGGTGTAACGATTTTCTGTGGTAAACTAGAAGATAGAAATGTAACCAACGAACTCGTGGACTTGGGCAAGATGGTTTCTATTAGGATGTTGAAGTATTAGCTGGCATTTTTAGCTACATACTGATGAGCTCAGAAAATAACTAGCTATTTAAAAAAATTTTTTTTGAGAGACTCTAGAGAACCAGAGTTGCTGTTTAGGGAAAAATAGTTTTCTCACCCCATCTTTCCTTTTACTAAAAGAATCTTAAATAAAGACATAGCCTGAGAATGTAGGAAAAATTTGGGTGTTCCAGCAAGATGTCGCCTTCCATTCCAGGTTTTGCTCCAAGGTTTAAGGACCAAAAGCAAATGCTGGGCTGTAACCTTTAAAACACCCTCTAAAAAAGTACAAAATTAAATGGCAACTGGAACACCCTTTCAGCTGGATCTTAGAAAGCTCAAGGGTGTGTCTCACAGTAGCCTTATGTTCCATTACCAGTAATTAAGTCTAGCAAGAGAGGCATGTCTCAAAAATAATAATGGGCGTGGCTTTTGGAATATGAAATAGACAACAGATTAACAATATCTAAATATAACAGATGTTTATTCATTTAAAAATAGTTTAAAAATTCTAAATTAAGACCTTTTCTTTTTATATACTCAAAATGTCTGAGCAACTGAAACTTAGACATCTACCATGTGAAAATATGCTCTGAGGCAATGCACAATAAAGAACTAGAAATCCTAATACAATCGATATGTAAATTAGAGTGAAATGTCAGATATTTCCCTTCCCTTGCCATTAGTGGACTCTGAACACACAAAAGTTTACAATAATAAAAGGCAAGTATCAGCTATGTGGGGAGACTTTCACAAGATGTATGATAAATATCAGAAAACACACTCTGAGCAGGAAGTTCAGAATTAGAGACAGATGAAATAACAACACTTCCAGTGAGATATTTGAAACTGAAGAGACGACGTTGAAAAATAAGGAAGACCAAAATTAAAGTTGGCTAAAATGAGTCTATTATGCCTCAGGTTTTCTTTTGTTCATTTTATAACTTTCTATTCCCAAACTACCAAAATTTATGAAGCTAAAAATGAGACTAATGTGCTAATACTATACAAAAATTAACGATGAAAAAAATTGATTTACCTTTTCTCTCTTACAAGTAAAAATTAAGACAGCTTTCCAAAATCTTCGTATAGTAGAATTAATATAGTTGGCCTATTTTTAATAGTGACAAAGACCTTCTTATCTTCTATTTTCTAGAATTTCCTTGGTTTTCTTTGGTGGGATCATTTCTTTTTTGAAGGAAGATCCAAGAATCAGGATCACCATAACTATCCTTTTCATAGTTGAGCCTCTAGAAATAACATTGTCTGATATGGTAGATGCTAGCCACATGACTATTAAAATTAAAATTAAATTAAATTAAAAGTTCAGTTCATCAGTAATACTCTAGCCACATTTCAGGCACTCAATAGCCACACCAAGCTAGTGACTACCAAATTGGACAGAGCAGATATAGCATGTTTCTATCATCATAGACTGTTCTAGAAAAGACAGTGCTGACCAAGAATATAATATGTGCCTTGCCTATCACAGGCTCTTAATAAATATTTGTTAGCTAAAATTATCACGATTAATTGCAATTTTCAAAATCTAAGTTAAAAAACATGCAGACGATCCTGTGCCGAGGGACTGTCATTACGAAGGGGCTGAGTGCAGTCCTGGGGCACCCTGACACTGAGTTTGGAGTGGGGGAAGCAGCATGGAGGACCGAGAAAGGGCAAGTAAAGTCGGAGAAAAACTCTGAGATCTGGCAGCCAAGGGAGCCAGGTCATCAAGGAGGGAGTTATTGGCTGGTCAAGTGTTGCTCACAGATCAATTAAGATGAGGACTGCGAATGAGCTATTTCTGGCTTTATTTTTCTGATAGTTTCCTTGTAATGCAAAATAATATATTCGTACATTTTAAACTCAAACATATCAGTATTGATCTCTGCTCTTAGAGGTGAAATATTTGTCTTTCTTACACC
>NW_011888874.1:2635020-2637158 GCF_000151845.1 Pteropus vampyrus
TTAGAAGTAGGCAGTGCATAGGACAACATATTTTGGGTCTCTGTAATGCCAGATTCCATGACTGAATAATATTGTCCACTAATTGACTTATTTAATGACATGAAAAGAAAGTTAGTCTGAAAAATTCCTTTTGATGTATAGTTATGACATTCTTAGAGTAGGCACTGTGTTAATAAATTAGAATGGCTTAAAGAAATCTGCGTACATGAAAAAGCTATTGCTTTTATGCTATAACCCCTACCGGCTCCACATTCCTTGCCATTATTCGGTGGCAAAGCAATGATGAAAATGACAAATAATCTAAAGCACTAAAAATCCAAATTATTTGCAAAATAATTATTCAGCTTCTATGTATGTGGCACTTTCCTCTGCATGTGAGATTTCTTTACTGACCATCCACAGCATTTCTCCGTGGTAGTTTAAGTCCCCTCCACAGAATTCCCATCTGAAAAATGAAGAAACTGCCTTAACAAATGGCGAATAGAGTTTTTGCTCTGTGCAGCTCAAATAGGTTTGAGGGTAGATTCCAAATTTGGCAACTTCAATGTTCTGAGTTGGTTTCAGGTAGTATTCTCACCTAAACGTGGTTTATTTCTCATCTCATCAATATCAATGATCTACCACGAGAACTATTTTGTTTAAAATCATTAAGTGCTACTATTAGGATAAAAAATAAATTCACAGATCCTTCTGGAGTCTTGCTATTTATGGATGATAACTTGGTATAACCTGTAGAGCCCAATTACAAATGACAAAAACATTGGTGTTCCTGATCCCTAAACATAGGCTTTGTTAACATTTTCTCATATTTGCCTCTGGTCTATTTTTTTTTTTTTTATAAAAGAAATAAAATGGCCACAGTTCTCCATAATAAAATTCTACACATAGACACTAAGAACAAAGGACTATTTTGACAGCATAGAGTTCTAGGAAAGAGAGGCCCAGATTAAACAAACAGTAAGTGCTATTATATCTGTTGCCAAAGGAACAACAGTGCTTGGGTGATGTTTTCCAGGCAACCCCATGGCATAAATCTTTAATACCACTGCCTTTCATGTGACATTTATGTATAAAACTGTTTATAGAGCAATGAAACCTTTTCTTGTGTTCATTAAGGTTTATCAGGGCCGTCAATGCTTGTGTTCTTATGATGCAACTGCTCACAACATGCCAGTAAATGTGATCAAGGCATTCTGCTTTTGCTCTTTGTTTGGTTCTCACCAGAACCAAATAAGGGGCTGATGTACCAGTTACAAAACAAGGTCAATGGCAAGATGACAGCAAACCTTACACAGGCGTGCTTGCAGACTCCAGTGTCTAAGCACCAGTGAGAGTTGTTTAGCATCAGGCCAGAAGACTTTCTCTTTGTAGCACCCACAAATTTTGACTTAATTTTCATAGAAAATCTAGGCTGGATAAATTTGATTTCATTTAAATAAAAGAAAACTGAAATACATAAATTATCAGACTTTATTAAAAAATAATCTGCCCAAGTTAGGGAATAAATGACATTTTAGAATCACAGATCTGCAAAAAGCCTGTTGAGAATGATTTCCTCATTTCTTGAGTAAATTAGAAAACCAATTTACAAAAATATTTGGCAAACTGTATGAGGCTTTCTATTGCGAGTGATGAAAACTCAATTCACAGTAGATTTTGTGAAAAGGATGGTTGACTGACACAGGTACCTGGAGAGTCAAAATGGTGCTTTGCCTTTGGGCATAGGTCGCTCTAGACCTCTTCGACATACACCCTCCTCTCCGGTTTACCTCTCATCCTCTCCCTAGGACGTGGCACGTCTCCCCCAGATGTTTCATATGCATTTGACCTTCAGTGTCCATTGTTATAGAGAAGGAGCAGCTGCCTCTAGTGACAAGGGTCCTGGGAACATCCTGATTGGCTCGGTCTAGGACAGGGCCCATTCCTGGTCTAATGGCTGTGCCCAGAGAGATGGGCTTAGTTCTGTGGGTGATTTAGCCCGGGTCCTGGCCACGCCTTCATCTGCAAGTCCTCCTGCAGCACACGGTCTAAGGAGGTCCTTACAGAATGGTGGAGGGGTCACTTCCCAAAGAAGTGACACTGGATAGATGAGAGTCAAATAGGTTCATTATAGCGAGTCAGGTGTGAGTGAACATGAG
>NW_011888874.1:2638203-2642666 GCF_000151845.1 Pteropus vampyrus
TCCAGATAAGGCACCGTGAACCGTAGTTCCAGCTGAGAGGTGGCTCAAGGATGCCCGAGGGGCATCAGTAACCAGAGTCTCTAGCAGTGGCGGTGGTCTGAATTACGGCATCAGCACAATTCCTGGGGGGAAGCTGATGGGTGATCACAGGACTCCATCTCTTGTGTGGAGTAAAACGGCAGGGTTTGCATCCTTGAGAAGATTACTAACCAATACTTGGGTAGGTTGTTAGGGTTTGGTGCAAGCTCTAACTGCGGATTTTAAGAGCAGGGTTCCAGGACTACCTAGGAATTTGAGTGCCGGTTAGGATAGAAATCTAATTGAGGAGCCCGGTGCTTGTGATGGGGTTAGAGGAAAGGCTGAAGCTGGGGCTACTTGTATTCCTACGACACTTATCTTGACTAGGCTGAAGGCTACAAGGCTAATTCTAGTCCAATGTCTGGGCGAGACTGGTGCTGAGCAAATATCGAGCTAAGACTAACAGGATGCAGGCCCAACTATATCTGAAAGTTGTCCATTATGTTTCCGCCATGATCAGGATTAAGGTAGGTAGGACCCGTCTGGAAAACTACTTTGTTTGTCAAACTTCTTTTGGCCTTGACATACACCAAGAAATATACAATACATTACAGAATGGTACACACACGTGCCTGCGCACATACACACACACACACACACACACACACACACACACACAGAGGTTCCCAATATACTGTTTTGCTTACCATACGCAATGCACTCTCTTCTGTTTTGTTCTATCTATTCTACTATATTCTATTATTTCATGAAAATAACAAAAACCTTTCATTATCCAGTAATTTATTTTATGACCCAGGGATGGGCGGAAACCCACAATTTGAAAACATTCGCTTAGAACTTGTAGTCTGTGCATTGTTCCCTCCCCTGTGGGTCCCCCCCGTCCCCCCCCACACACACTGCAAATGATTTTAATTCAGGTGGTTCCCAAAGGCCACACTTTGAAAACATTGTCAGGAGATAAAATATTTTATTCCAAGAGATCTCCGAGCCTCTTTCCACAGATGCACATGTTAGTAACTTGACATTTGACAGAATGAAGTTGTTTTTCATGCTTCTTCTTTTACTAGATTAATGGTCAATTTCCAGAACTTTCCATGTGACTAGTCTCAAACTCTGGCAGCCTGGCTTGGAGCACAGGCCTCCGAGTTTCCAAAGGCATTACAGGCTGTGAGAATGCAAGAATCAGCAGAGGAGAGTGACAGGAGAGGCTGAGAGGCATACCTGGCATTCTGACTCCTTCGGAAGCAGCACGTGTGCAAGGGCCACCTCCACGTGCCGTCATGGCGCCCACCTGCTCCTTCGCCGGCATTTTATTTCTCAGGAAGTTCCAGAAAACTTCACAAGTCAAAATCCAGGGTCACAACTAGAAAGCAAATTTTACCTTGGGGAATAAAGACAAATGCAAAAGGAAGAAAAGAAGGAAAAGAAAGAAAAAAATAGTAGGTCGTTTCTAGTCAGATATACTAAAAGAAAATTTAAACAAAATGGTCATCTTTAAAAAAATTACAGTTCTAAAACATGCCTAAGGAAGGAAACGAGGTTTTTAAAACTTGCCAGCTCCAAGTCTGGCTTAGTCTTGGAGACCTAGAATTTACCATCTAATAAAGTTATTTTATGTCCCTCTGGCTCAGTGTCTTATCTGTGAATGGGACACAAAGAATATTTGCTTCTTAAGTGATGCGTAGGAGATTATTAGGCAAATCTATGCTTTTTGAAATAAAATATTCTTGTGATCCTTTTGTGCAAATGAGATAATTTACCTCTAGCTAATTAGTACCTTTAGTCAGTGGGGACAGGAAGAGAGAGGGAGAGAGAGAGAGAGAGAACGAGAGAGAGACAGAGACAGAGACAGAGAGAGACAGAGAGAGAGACAGAGAGAGAATCTTTTTGGCATGCCACTAAAACTGACAATAAATATCAGCACCTTACTAAAAATAAATAAATAGGATTTCCCAGAATTCCCAGAGCGCTTTAATAAAGAATCAAGTTCTCTGCAGATTGAAGTGATTTATTCTCAGGCAATTCACCTAGAGACATTTTTCTCCAGTTACTAAAGTTCTGGCAAGGAAGAATCTCGAATGACATATTCAATAGGAGATATCTTGGAAGGTCCTCTTTGTTCTTCTTTGGGATCCAACAAGGGAACAAAGTTAGAAACTAGCAAACATTTGGCCAGCTCTTCATCAGAAAAAGAGATATTTAATCCCATCTAGTATTACATGCAGCTTTGCCCAAAATAAAGCAGCTGCTTGGGAATCGATTTGAGCTCATTCCTGTTTAAGCAGATCCATTTTTTTATGTGTGTCTTCTTCAGCCGAATCTGACTTGTCAGGCTGAGAACATATGTGTGTGCCATTCCAGAAAGAATGCACATTTATTTTCCTCCCATTTAATGTTTGAACATGATCACACTCACCAGATGGGTCAGAAAAACAATGACAGCCTGGTATAAATCTTCAGAGGGTTTATCAATCTGATTGAATTGAGAAGATAAAGTGGATTTTGCCAGAAATCCAATAAACTCTCTCCACCTCAAAGAATAAGGACTTTTGTGCCAATTTTCCCCTTTATTACAATCTCTGCCCTTTTTCTTTCTATTATCTTTTCTGTCTCACTTCCTTCATAGGATAAGGCTCATTTATATTCTCTAAAGATGATAGGTGAGCCCCAGTTTTTCGAGCCCAATTAGTCAAAGAAATTGGAGGCCGTATGGTGACAACGAAAACAGCACAAGACAGAGCTGAACAGATCGACATTTGAATACAGGCTTTTCTTCTGCCCCCTCGTGTGGTTCTCAAGCCTCAGTTTCCTTGGATAAAAAATGAGGCTAACCTTTCCAGTGGTTGCGAGAGGTAGAGATAATGGATATGAAGTGCCTAGCATGATTTCTGGTCCAATAAAGAGTGCTTATTATTACCTTGACACTCAAGATTAGATTTGGTAGCTGGAAGTTCATTCTTTTTAAAGGAGGCAGGAATGGTTAGTTAGCAAAAGGAGAGGAACAATCTTTACCAAACACTTTAACAGTGCCATAGAATTTAACCTGTTTTCTCCAACCGTACTGTGGCCCTAACTGTAGGAAGAGCATACCCAGCTCAGTGATTTTCTCTAAGCGTTGACATGTTGAATTTGCTGTCATGTACCAACCATTAGACAGAAGTCATAGCTCTATGTGCAGTGTTAGGAAAATCAAACTCTAGTACTCTCTTTTGCTCCAACGTGATACTTCAGATGTCTACATTTTAAAAAATAAACAGGTTTTATTGGAACTTACCAGACTTTCTGGTGAGCTTAGACCCAACAGTAACTCTAGCAGATAGAGATTTTTAAAATTGCCTGCTAAAGACATCTGAGGTTGAAGTGCCTTCATTTTGTGTCCTGAATTTAATAGCTGCTAAGAGAAATAATTTCAATTAGGCCACTGTTCTTTATGATTATTTTTTACCAAAGAAAGTAGACACCACTCTTAAAATGATGTATAAGACAGTAGAGGAAGACTTTAAAATTCAGTAACGAACAGGGTTATTTTTATGATTGCATTTTGAGATGTAATAAGTAAGGAAGAAAAACTCTTTGAGAAAGAGGAAGTTCGAATCGAGCCTGTGAAGAAGCCAGCCATGGAAAGACTGGACAAGAACGTTCCAGGCAGAGTGTTCATGGGGTGCAGACACCCTGCAGTGGGAATAGATCAGTGGTTGGGGAGCAGAAAGAAGGGAAGTATGGCTAGGATGTAGTAAATTAGGGGAGAGAAGCATGGGGTGGAGATTAGGAACCAGAACATAGGAACAGGTAGGGCCAGGCAAGGTCTTGAAGTGGGACAGGATGCCACTGGTTGTCTTTGAGCAGGTATGAAATGACCATTCCAGCAGACTATGGATTTAGGGAGAGGCAGGTGTAAAACTAGGCAGACCAGTTAAGAGGCTTTTGCAGTAGTACAGGTAAGAGTTAGTGTCCTGCGCTGGAGAGCGTCGGCAGAGATGGAGAGAAGTAAATGGATCCAGATATACTTAGGAAATAGACTTTGAATAGAATGCGCTAATGGATTGGCTGTTGGGAGCGGAAGTGACGAGGAAGAAGAGAAATCAAGGATGACTCCTAGGTTTTTGGTTTGTCCTAATAGTGGGTGGTGGGTACCGTGACAGAGGTGGGGAGGTAGAGCAGGGATGGAAAGAAACAGGTTAGGGGATCCAAATCACATGTGCTGTCTTGGCTCTGTCACCTTAACCCTAGTGATGATCTTTAGAGATTGATACGAACCAACAGTATAAGTAGTGAGAGGACAACTTGATATAAGAAGTTCGCCCTCATTAAATATCCAATTACAGAAACCTGAATTATGGAGAAAACATAGCGTAGCTCTGCAATGTTTTCACCTGCCTGTTTTCCTTCTTTCCACGTCTCTCAGCTTCCCCTTTCCGATGCCC
>NW_011888874.1:2642716-2669892 GCF_000151845.1 Pteropus vampyrus
TGTGAAGAAGCCAGCCATGGAAAGACTGGACAAGAACGTTCCAGGCAGAGTGTTCATGGGGTGCAGACACCCTGCAGTGGGAATAGATCAGTGGTTGGGGAGCAGAAAGAAGGGAAGTATGGCTAGGATGTAGTAAATTAGGGGAGAGAAGCATGGGGTGGAGATTAGGAACCAGAACATAGGAACAGGTAGGGCCAGGCAAGGTCTTGAAGTGGGACAGGATGCCACTGGTTGTCTTTGAGCAGGTATGAAATGACCACTCCAGCAGACTATGGATTTAGGGAGAGGCAGGTGTAAAACTAGGCAGACCAGTTAAGAGGCTTTTGCAGTAGTACAGGTAAGAGTTAGTGTCCTGCGCTGGAGAGCGTCAGCAGAGATGGAGAGAAGTAAATGGATCCAGATATACTTAGGAAATAGACTTTGAATAGAATGCGCTAATGGATTGGCTGTTGGGAGCGGAAGTGACGAGGAAGAAGAGAAATCAAGGATGACTCCTAGGTTTTTGGTTTGTCCTAATAGTGGGTGGTGGGTACCGTGACAGAGGTGGGGAGGTAGAGCAGGGATGGAAAGAAACAGGTTAGGGGATCCAAATCACATGTGCTGTCTTGGCTCTGTCACCTTAACCCTAGTGATGATCTTTAGAGATTGATACGAACCAACAGTATAAGTAGTGAGAGGACAACTTGATATAAGAAGTTCGCCCTCATTAAATATCCAATTACAGAAACCTGAATTATGGAGAAAACATAGCGTAGCTCTGCAATGTTTTCACCTGCCTGTTTTCCTTCTTTCCACGTCTCTCAGCTTCCCCTTTCCGATGCCCCTCCCACTGCCGTTACCTGCCACATGCCTAGTGACGGTGTTCGGCCTTCTCTTTTCTCTTTCCTTGCTGTGCTGTGTCATCTTAATCTCCACTAGCTCTTGGTGTCTAGCCCAGGGCCTGGCACAGAGGTGGCAGTTTTTTAAATGAATGGGTGTGCTTGTCTCCTAGATCTCCACCTCTGGTCAATCTTGTTCCAGGCTATAATTTGGGAGTGGGGGTGACGGACTTTAAGGTGTGTTTTGGCATCAGTTCGATTCTGATTTGGGCTGCTGTTCTGCTCGTGGCACAGAATTTCCATCTTCGACTCTCATTTTGGAAAATGGCATTAAATCCTCTTGTGCCTAAATTCCAGTCTTGTTAACTTAGCTGCTCCTCCAGGTCCTTGAGGACCGGCGCCCACCAGACTCCTGCCAGCTCCCCATTCTGCCGATATCCCACCCTCATCATGCTCCTTGGAGCCCAGCTGGTAATGACGCTTTATTCTTTACTATCAGACACGTTGGCCATTTTCCTGAGTGTCTAAGTATTGTCTGCTCCCACGTCCCTGTTTCCAAGTTCTCTTAGAACTGTTTCCTTCAGGAAAGTCCATCATCCCTTCCTGGAACTGCCCAGTGACAGCCGTTTGCTGGCCTTTCTCTCTGCTGCTCATCAGCGTTTGGTTTGGTCAGGACCTCCCCATCTTAACCATATGCCGCAACTAGCCCTAAGTGCCATCCCAAATCATGTGCCCCCTTAGGTTCAATGTACAGGTACCTTCAACTATGCGATCCTACAGCTTGCATTCTTCACTCTGGCCTAGTCATTAGAGGCAACTAATATTATCAAACAAGACACATGGAGGAGAAAATAAAATCTCCTCCTAGTGTAAGGAAAAGCAGCAGGCATTGGCCACATGGCTTCAGAAGGACCTTGTTATGAGGTATGTCGGAGGAGAGAGAGAGAGAGAGAGAGAGAGAGAGAGAGAGAGAGAGAGAGAGAGAGAGGGCAACATGAGTAACCTGATACATTTAACTATCAATACTTCTATTTTTAAGTGGTTCACTCCATTTATTTTCTAGAAGAAAACTTAAGCTTTGCCACTCTCATAAGTCAATAGACATTGATTAAACTCTTATTAAAGAGCCAAGTCTGTGCTGGGAAGTCGGGATACCAATTCCCATCGACTCACTTGTTTAACCGATGTTGTTGAACCCCTGCTCTGAGCCAGGCATCGCTCTGACTAAGGACCCTGCCTTAGACTTCTCTGGTGAATAGGATGAACTTTGGAGGTTCTCTCTCTAGAAACTCATGGGGAGTGATAGATAAAGTCCTTGGTGGCCCTTCTTCACCCGCAATACGATTCAAATCCAAACAACACTCAACTATAAAGTAAGTATAAGAAAGTCCAAAAAAAGGATTGATTTTTTTCCCTGTGGTGATAACATCAACGATTTTGTTAAAATAAACATTAATTATCAAGTTATGTCTATTTTTTGTTGTCGTTGCCTCTTTTTGCTAAGGGCCGAAGCACAAATTCTGGTGGGTGATCTTGCACTGTTAATGGAAGCGATAGACAAACAAACAGATTTGAATGAATAATTGCAATATAAAGAGACGCACCCTCTAATGGAAGTATCCAGAGTGACAGGGACGTAAACACAGTTTTGTGTGTGAATGCAGCAGTCCCCGCCCTCCCTCCCTTTTTGCCTTCATATTCAGGGGAAATTATTTCCAGATTTAGGGCAAAATGGAATGTATGAATGTAAATCATATCTCTCTCGAAAAATAAGGTAACATATGGCTGTTTAGATTTTTGCGTGAGATGAAGAAAAGAACTCAGAAATATCTGCCTGTACTTTTGAAGTTCGTAGGTCTTATTATTGCAACCCTAAGGTGTGAAATGTTTGCACAATGTCTGAAATTAATGACTAGGATAGCTGCTAGCTCAAAAACTTCCTTTATATGCCATTTTTCCCTTCCTCACTAAGTCTTAGCTTACACAACTTGTTCAAAGAATAGCACCAAGGGATTGTTTTATCAGTTAGTTTAGGATAATAGACTAGGGTCTAACTCTGGTCAGCAAAAGGAAACTTTTCAGACTTGGAGCTAAAGTTCAATCTGTTTTTCTTGGCACATGGCCCAAGAGGGAAATAGAATTCATGGAAGAGACTTGCTGGCTGGACAGCTACATAGTCCAACAGTTGCTATGAACAGATCACAGAATGGAATGATCAAATGAATGTTCACACACTACTGACAGCATGGAAATATTTTCTTTTCTTTGCATATATCTTTCTTTAAATGCTGTTCTTAGTGCTCCTTCAATATAGCAAACTGCCCTCATAGTGAACGAAAGAGTAAATGCCTCCATATGGATCCAGTTCTGGTGTTCATTAGGTTATAGCAATCAGGAATGCGTTTCCCCTGGGACTCATAGTTCTGCTTCATGTTGAAGGTGGTTACTCTGCATTCAGATCAGATGGGTAATGATTTCTTCCTCTCTGATGTCCAAAGACAAGAAAGAATTTGTTTCTGGTGCCCCTCGTGAAATGGTTGAGAACAGCGATCAGCCGAGGTACAGCCAAAATGCTCATCCTGTGTCTAATAAGCTTGACAGGTGGTCTTCTCTGTTCTTGTCATCTTGGTACCAAAAAAGAAGGAAGGGAGGGTCACAGGAGTCGAAGAAGAGAGAGTGAGAGGAAAGAAATTGGGGAATGAAGATCCAAGGCTATGTAACAGACGGGCATGCTTCTGCTCCATCATCCACAGTGCCGTCTGCTGCCATTGGAAGGAAGTTGCCACTGGATACGACTCTTTGATCCTGAGTGTGGGCCATGCATTCCTCTGCTCAACAGGAGCCCGTCCAGCCCATGCTTATGTGAAAGGCTTGCTGGGGAATGGAGCCTGGCTGGCATCTAGAGGAGGACATCATGCCCGATCCGAGGTCTCCCCGTGCCGGTCACCTTGCTTGGGCTCCACTGACCTCCCTTGCTTTGTGGCTCACTCCACCCAGCCCAGAGCAACTTCCTGGTGTCTGGTAGAAGTTTCGCTCTCCCCACCTCCCTCCTCCTCAGCAAACACATACATATTCTCTCTAATCTATTATTTAGGCACAGTTATCATTTCACAAGTGTTATCTTACCAATGTCACTTTTGTCTATCATCCCGTAGGACTTACGGGGGAAGAAAAAGAACAAAAGTGTCAGTCAACATGCAAATATGTCCAGAGATGATAAACTTATTCAGAGGTAAGATATTTAAAAAAATACAAAGCGGAAGGTAAGAAATACTGTTGAAATCCAAATGCTCAAATAAATAATGAGAGTATTAGCTAACACTCAAGCAATGCCAGACACTGTTTTAAGAGTTTTGCTTCTATCAACTCATTTAATCCTCATAATAACTATGAATTTGGTACAATCATCATCTCCATTTTTAACAGTTGAGGAAACCGAGGCACAGAGCTATTAAGCATTTAGTCACACGATTGGTAAGTCCCAGATCTGGATTTGAGTGCTGTTGTTTCAGAGTGTGTCTTCAACAAGATGACATGTGAGTATGGCATTTGCAGGTCTAAGCAAAAGGACACCCCGCATAATGAGCAAACCATGTGGGTTTGGATTTGGGGGGCTCTGCTGCTACACAGGTCACCTGACTAGTTTGATGTTAATGTCATCATTCAAACCCAGAGGTAATGTGCCTGCTTCACAGCGCCTTTTGTTCAATGAAGACTCACAGGAAGGCACCAGATCCGGGTCTGGTGCAGGAAGGCTGCGTGATGGAGTTTGCTTCTCTCCTGTGTCCACACAAGTCCTCATCCACCAGATTCAGTCTCTGGGTATATTATTGCACTGCAGAGAAAATAGTATTAGCGCTTGCTCTTGGGTAAATCCTTCATTTATTTAACAGTATTGAGTGTTGTGGCTTGTACAATAATGGCCGCCACAAGATGTCCATGGTGTAGCCCCCAGAACCTGTGAATTGATTAATGTTCCATGGCAAAAGGGACTTTGCTGATGGAAGAAATATGGCTAAACATGACTGATCTTAAAGTGAGGAGATGGTCCTGGATTAGTTCTGGTTGGCCCAATATAAGCACATGGACCCTTAAAGGTAGAAGAGGAAAACAGAGTCTAGGAGAAATGAAGTGGAGGAAGAAGCAGGAGAGATTAAAAGTATGAGAGGGACCCACCCATACTCACTGGCTTTGAAGATGAAGTAGGTCATGAAGCAGGGATTGTAGATGGCTTCCGAAGGCTGGAAATTGCCCTCAGCTTACAGCCAGCAAACAAACAGGGACTACGGTTATAATCACAAGGTACTGAATTTGGCCAACAACCTGAGTGAACTTGAAAGTGGCTTCATCCTCATAGCATCCTGAAAGGAACACAGTGCTCCTTGCACCTTGATTTTAGCCTGTGAAACTCTAAGCCGAGGCTTCCAGCTGAGTCATGGTGTTCTTGGACCATGGACCTACAGAACTGTGAGATAATACGTGTGGTTTTAAACTGCTAAATTTGTGGGAATTTGTTACCATGGCAATAGAAAACTAACACAAGTATCCAGTTCGTCCCAGGAACTCTGCTAGGTACTGGGAATATAGCTGCGAGCTACGCAATTGCCACCAGGAAACAGGCTCACCAAAGTCCAGAGATCAACAGAGGCCATTTCTTTTTCAATCCTGTTTGCCAACTCTCCCTAAAGCAAATTAGTTGCTGGTGTGTGCCTCAGTTTCCATTGGCTGTCAGAGAGTCATAATTGCCTAGGGCTTTTCTCTGGAATTGAGTTGTAAACACTTGTGAGCTGTTTTCCGTATGGTCCTTGGATGACCTGTGAAAAAGCTCAGCTGACTCCTGATGCTGAAATGCCTGCCTCCTCCCAAGATGCGGCTGTGCCCGTGCTTAGAGTGTGCTTTGGAAAGATGCTGCTCCCAGCTCAGGGGGGGCACTTATTCGATGGGATAATGAAGTTAGTTGCCCAAATTAGTTTTTAGAAAATATCTGCATGTGTCTTTTCTTACCGCGGCTCCTTTTGTAATTCTTTAGACAATGGTAATTATCAGATGAAGGAAATAATTAAAATGGAAAAGACAATAAAAGTGTTCTGACTGCACTGATCTCAGACAAATTCGGGATGATCAGACAATTCGTCGCAAAAAAACCAAGGTCACTTGCAAACAAATGCAATTATCTAAAAATACAAAATACTGCCCTCAGCAAACAACCTTAAGAAACGAACAAATATTTAGATTTGCCAGCATCTGTTGAAAATCTGCGTGAAATATCTGCAATGAACTGAACAATGCTTAAGAAACACTTGGGCTAAATATCCCGAAAAGAAATTATTCATATTCATTAAAGAATTACGTAAATCAAAGCCACACTTACTGGAACATAACCCTATATGGAAACGTTTCCCCACCAGGATGGGCTTTTCCTGATCATCTCTTCTGATTTATTATACTAGTAAGTCTCACTTCATCCTATGTGTTTTCTTTAGAGTACTTAACACTGTTTGTCATTATCTTATTTAAATGCTTATACTCATTTTCTCTTTCCTTTTCTAGAATGTAAGCTCCATGAGGGCAGGGACCTTGTCTACCAGTTGAGATGCCATTCATGATTCTGGCACCTCCTGTAATTTTCCTCTGGAGAATTTCTGACCTTCCTCTGCCTGTGAATATGCAAAATTTTCAATGCCTATGTTATATATATTGTCCAATTTTGCTCCAGAAAGAATTTACCTCAAAATTCACAATTTACAATTATGCCAGGAACCTGACTATATAGCTCTCCCGATAAGTTGATGCAACTGAATCAGTCGTTAAACTTTCTACTTTCCTTTCATTCCATGTACTCCACCTCTAGCAAATGAATTAAAAGTGTTTCATACTCAGACCAAACATCTGGAAACATCTGGTGGTTAGTTAGGTCCTGCTAGATCATGTGTAATGGTGTGTTAGATAAAAAGGATTTTCAAAAATTTATTGAAACATGTGAAATATACTAAGTGGCCTGAGACCTGATAACAGGTTAACCTCATGTTGATGGGACTCATTGGTGGAACATGAAGGATTTTGGAGCTCTGAGGAGAGCATGTTTTCACAGTAATTCTGGTTATAACAAGCTATGTTTTTTAGGCATCTAGAGAAAAAGTAGATGAAATTGGTGGCCATTTCCCACCCCCCTCATTGTACTCCTTGAGTCATGTTAAAGCCAGAATGTTTTGAAATTTCAGAATGTAAGTTCTAGAATCTTTTTGTTGTTGTTGTTGCCTTTTATCTTAAAGTCCTTATGGCATATCTTTATATCTTCTTCCTGATTTCTCAAAGATTACCATCCACAAAGCAAATCTCTGAACAAGAGCTCACTTTTTGATGGGGAAGTGTGGTGGATTAAAGATGGCCAATAATTCTTTCCTGCTCCTCCCCTCAAGAAGCGAAGTCCACCTCCTTCCCCTTGAGTTTGGGATGGGCTTGTGACCTACTTTGATCTATAAAAGTGAAGCAAATGATGCTGCAAAAGCTCAAGGTTTAGCCCTTAAGAAGTCTAGCAACTTCTCTTGGAGTGCAGCTGCCATGCTCTAAGGAAGTTCAAGACAGGCTGGACAATTAACTGCCATGCGCAGAGAGGCCTTGGAGAATGAGAAGCCATCTTAAGATGTTCCAACTGTAGTAGGCAGGCTTCTAGCTAAATGCTGCCACATGAGGGAACTCAGCTACGATCATACTCATGGAAGGAAAGACCTGCCCAGCTGAACTCAGCTGGATTATAAAATTATGAGAAAAATTTTAAAGATTGTTGTTTGGGGTGGTATGTTATGCAGTAATAAGTAACCAAAACGGAAAGATCTACAAATGTACAGTATCAATTTATAGTAATATTGGTTATAAATGAAATAAATGATAGAACTTAAGTGGATTTCAACACCTATCTGGAGAGGTTAGAAAAGCCTTCAGTGGAGAAATGCTGCTTGGCTTGAATTCTGAAGAATGAACCAGAGTTTCTGGGCAGATGAAGAGGAATGTTTTTAGATGAAATGAGCAGCCTAAAAGATGAGTTGGTGGCACGAAATAATGGGACATTCTCGAGGGAGTTGATAACCTAATGTTGACAAAGTTTTAATGTGATGGTCTAGAGAGCAACTCTGTGTAAAATGAGGAGGAATAAGAACAGTGATCTCACACTTTTTTTTCTTGAGTATCATTTTATCAGGGGAAAGACTGTGTAGCTGACACATTTCACCTACTCACATTCTACAGGGCCAAACATTTTCTTGAGAATTAATGAGACAAAAGGAACTGCTTTTGTTGAAAGGCGACTTCTGATCCTCATTCACTATCCTAGCTAAATGATTAATTCATTCCAGAAACGAAAACAAAGACACAGTCATATTATAAACATGAATTCCTCAGAAACCCATCTACAGACCACCTAGGAGGCTCTTGGGGACCACCAGTCAGGATTGGTCTGGGCAAGATTATGACATAGTTGGAGTTTATCTTGGTGGCCCCGACCTCCCATCTCTGTGTCTGAAATCTGGTGCCTCAGAAGCACCAGGTTCTCATCTTCTCTATGAAAATCTGCTTCCCAGAAAGGATCAGATGCACGTGTTCTTACTTAGAAGCATGACCTCAAAAAGAGGCGTATTGCCACTCTCCCAGAGGGATGTCCATTTTACTTAGAAGACACGAGTTTAAGCTAAAGGAAATGATTCTGTGATGGCAGATTTTTTTTTCCCTTAAATAATAGATTCAGTGTGAAAGAGTTTGGAGTTGAGGAAAGAAAGAGAACTCATGGCCTTCTCAATGCCCCTATCATCGCACCCTGTTAAGAGATTGCCTAAGCCCCTCACAGTGGATCCTTTGAAGGAATTATTGAAAGAAGTCTGCTACGTTTAAGCACAAAGCTAGGTGCTGTGAAGAATGCAAAGGTTAAAAACAGTCCCTGCCCTCAAAGAGCTCATGGTCTAGTACAAGAGGTAAGAAGTGACAATGAATGACAATAAAGCAAGCTGGAATACATGGTAATGACATACACAAAGTACTGTGTGGGAGCCCCCTGAAAAAGAATAAGCATTTATTTTTGCAAAAGTGGAGTAGTGGGCAGGGAATGGGGATGGGCAAGAGAAAATGTTTGGTCAATATTTTTAGTTCTACATATGAATTAGAAATGGAAGCTCACAAAGTTAATTCTCCAGGTAACCTAGCTAGTGGCTGACATGACTGGAGCTTAAGGTAAGTGGAGATCTGTAGTGGGAGACAGACTGGGGGTCAGACTTTAATTCCAGGCTAAGGAGTTCAGTTTAATATTCCGGAAATAAGGAAAGCCATTGACGGTCCCTTGTTTGTTTGTGGGGTGGAGTGTGTTGGTGCGTAAAATATGATATTGTACATATTTAAGATGCTTTCTATGGTATTGTGAAAGATGGATTAGAAAGGAGAGAGATTGCAGGCAAAGAGACAGATTACAATGATTTATCCTTTCTTTTATCCATCTGTTCAACAAAAGTTTAACCAGCACTTACTATTTGCCAGGTATTACAAAATGCTATTAACAATAACCCAAGCAAAAGATAGCTACAGAGTGAGTGAGCTAGAAAGATGGCAGTAGGATTTTAAAGTAAGAAATGGGATCATCCTTCAGATATCTTCCCTTCGGTAATTTTTTTTTTTTTCAAATGTAGGGCCTCACCCTTTCACAGTTGTCCAAGTTGGCTCTCTGTATCTATCTGTAAGCAGAAAGGTGTGGGTGCTCGTGAGGCTCTGGGAAAGGCCTTTGGTCTCTGGCAGCCAGTCCTGGATGGAAGTGGAGATTCCAAATCCAGAGCTTCTTCTTTGGAGCTCAGAGGGAACAGAAGCTTCCGTTTACCTCTCCATCTTGCTCCTGCCCTCTCCCTGATAAGACCCTATAATTCTCTCTGAATGTCTTATCCCTAGGAATATCTCTCTCTGCAGAATTGTGGGGACCTAAAATTTGAACTGGGTGCCAAAGAATTAGTTTCAATGCTTCCATACAAATTACAGAGAATACATGTCTAAACACAAAAACTAACCTCAAAACATTCAAACCACAGAGGCAAATATCGGCCTTTAGCTGCCTTTGGGAATGTTCCCTCTCTAATAGCACTAACCTGGGAATGTGGTAAAAGAGTCAGCATGGCATTGATCAAAATGTATATTCCAGCGGCAGGGGTTACAAGTCACTAGGGGTGCGTGGAGGTGAGTGAGGGGTAGGGGGGGATCGAAGGGGGAAATGAAAGGATGAAGCAGCCATCCAAAGAGCTCCAGAACTATTGGAATAGTCCCGGTTTGTATTTATGTCTTTTGAATTTGTTCATTTTCTTGCTTCTCCTTTATCATCTGACCAGACTTTCCCACCGTGTCTTTAAAACGAACGGCACGAAGTTGTATCCTTTTGTAGATTTCTTCATTTTCCTTTAATCAGATTAATGTCCTATTTGAAGTACAAAATGATCTGCTGTGTTCTATGGTCTCTAGTAGATCTATGTTTGTCTTTGAGCAATGTCTAGTCAACTTAGGAGAGGAGTTTATCCTGGGATTGGTTTAACAAAATGTAAGGAGTGATGTCCTTCGTACAAATATTTGATTCTACGGTGTCATTTAAAGAGAATTAACCCTATTACCATGCTCTAATATTAGACCTACAGTGTCACTTGGTAGACAAAATTCTGAGTGGTTGAGAGTCTACGTGATCAGAGACCCATGAGGATGGCCTCTCCCATGGCTGGACTCGTGGACTGGACTGTGGCGCAGATCCTCTTCCTAGTAACCCAGTCTTAATTCTTTGCTTTCTATTTGGTTCGGAGGCCTTGGTCCCCGAGAGAGAAAAGCTTCCACCAGGACCTGTTACAGGGTTTCATTGAATCAGAAGGTGAGACTGCCACCTGGCCGTTTTGGGTTTCTTATGCTGCTGAATGAGGAGGCCAAGAAGGGGGTTGGTTACTCTACTGGCGAGAGGCATCGATCCTGATGACCAAGGGGAACTGGGTTGCTACTCCCAGCTGGAGCGAGGAGGAGTACGTCCGGACCCAGGAGGTTCTCTTAGGTGCCTCTCAGTACTTTCAAAGCCAGTAATAAAAGGTAATGAAAAATTGGAGTCACCACAAAGAGACTGGCCCAGTGAGGATTTAGACCCTAGAAGAAGAAGGTATAGGTCACCCCCACAGAAAAAATCCTGTCCAGCAAGGCTCTCACTACGGACAAAGAAAACATGGGATAAGCAGTGGAAAAGGCAGTTATACCAAGTCCATTATGACCTCATGATCAGCAATAGTCATAGAAAATATTTTCTTCTTGTTATATAAGCATTATCTGTTTTCTTCTCTCTCCCCCTGCCTCTTAGTATTTTATACAAATCTTGTCGGAGGTTGACTTTACAAATTAATCTTCGGGGGAAAGTATATCCAGAAAAGACCTTGACAGAAATTTAGGGGTAATTGACATAATGTAGAGATGGATGCAAAGATTCTCGGGACTTCGTGTCTCCTTATTTGGGGAATAGGATGAGAGTGTCTTTGTTTGTAGGAAGATAGTTGCATCTTGTCAGGCCAAACCATGGAGTTACTTCTATTGTATAGACGTCCAAACAGCTGCAGAGGGCAAGTATGACACTGAGTATTGAAAGGTGTGGACAGTGCTATTTTGCTATTGTCTCTTAGCCCCCAACGCACCTATTTATACTCCAGTGGGTGATTCTGGGGCTGACATTATGCAAAGTATGTTTGTTTTGCCAGCTGGCTCCCTGTATGTTCTGCTACTATGGGACGCTGGAGACAGGCTGCAAATCTGGAGGAGAAAGAAGAGAATGCTGCTTCCTCTGTGCTTCTAGTTTCTGCGGGATTAACCCTAGCGATGCTTCTTAATTTCAGAAGCGATAGGGCCTTCCTGTAGCAGCAGCAAGCGAGTCAATGTGTAGATTTTCCAGCAATTGCAGAACTATTGTCATTTACCCCTCAGGGACAAGAGCACCTAATGATTGGTGACTTTTGCTCAGAGGTCTGTGTTCCTTCTGCAAGGCTCCTCGGCAAAGTTTAATCCTTTAATTCACAAATCTCAACCTGTGTTCTGCCAGCCCCAGGAGCAGCGGCTGCTTCCTGCAGTGGCACCTCTGTGATACTTTCGTGTTCTCTTGCTGGTTTTTCAGTTACCTAGGTAGATGAGTAGCATCTACGAGATAAGGTTCATGTGGAAAGCTGAGTAGAAATCTTCTACATGAGAAAAGAAACGAAACTCAAATGTAAATTTTTTGGCCCTTTCAGTTTCCATTAGCTTCAAAGGAGCCAGTTACCTGAAATGTTACCAATAAACATTTTAGCAAGACAGAGAAAATCAACATTCGTCTATTTTTCTGTTAATGTCATTGTTTACCTGCTTTATTTTTAAGCTAAACTCTCTCTGCTCAAGTAACCTTGAGCTTACTGTTTCCATGTCAGTGACCGATACAGTGGTTAATAAGACTCTGCTTGGTATAGAGAGATTAGCTTTGCACAAAGCATCTGCAATCCCAAATTCTAATTTTACCACCCCTGATTGACTGAGGGCACAGGTGAGTGACATGACTTTTTTATTTATTTATTTTTTGGTAAATTAGCATCATCCGGAGTAAATGAGCGGAATAGCATCTGCTCTGGCCTGTTCGTGAGGTTGAGGTGGGAACTGAATACAGTAGTGTATGAGGCAGTGCTTGGTCAGTTGTAAAGAGCTGTACACATTTCAGGGATTGTGATCGCGAAAGCTGAAGAGTTCAGAATAAAGACATCGACCTCGTTTGTCTTGCTAAGAGATGCTTATTGCATGTAACTTTTCAGGTAGCTGGCTCTTTGCAGCTAATGGAAACTGAGAGGACCAGGAGGTCCACAGATGAGCCTCTGTGCTTTTTTTAGATAGAAAAATCTCTACTCATGTTTCCCAATGAATCTCGTCTCTTCCCAATTGCTGCTTCCAAATGTTACCCACGTTCTATTTTGGTCTTGCCCAGTTATGATAAAAATGTCAACATTATTATTGTTGCTATTTTGCTTTTATATTTTAGGTTACATCTGGATCTTTCACTGTAAAGCACACTGGGTTTGTTTGCTCTAGAGCCTGGAGTCTGATACCATTTCTGCTTCTTTCTAACTATGAGCCAGTTAGTCTACCCTTCCTGGTTTCGAAATAGTAATCTGCTAATTGGAAATAGTAAGTCTTGTCTTATCTGTCTCACAGGGCTTTTATACCACGTATAAAAGTGCTTTGTAAATTCAAAGTGTTCTAAGAAATTACTATTATCATTTGTAGTGTTCACAGTAGTGGGAATTTAGGGTTGTTTAAAAAGAATCCTGCAAGCAGTATCTGGAAATAGCACTTATGAATTAGCATTAAAATTTGCTGTTTCAAATCCTTTCCATTGATGTACGTTAAATATATACTGGTAAAATGCGTGGAATTGAATTTCAAAAAAGCATTCATTTCTAGAACAAGATCAGATACTTCAGCATATTTCCAGGCAGTTTTGATCTTATGACTTTGTCCTAATAGTGCAACCATTTGCTCGTGTCTGAAAGAGCGAATACATATAAGAAACCTTCACATGTCGAGAAAGGAAAGATTGACAAATGAATACTCAAAGATTCCAGAACCAGGAAGAACTGAGTCTAAGGTTTTAAATACCAGAGACATAGATGCTAGAAGTGGTAGAGCCACTGAACAGTAGTGTGAGAAATACCACAGACCAAATTATTTCTCTGAGGGTCTCCAAAATAAAAGTTCACCGACCAAAGTTTATCTGCCACATGTTTTTCTTTCTGCTACTGTTTTGAGCTGCTTCCAGATGCAAGAGGGAAATGGAGAATGGAGTTCGTTATCTGCAGGATTCATGCCAACAGGCGGGGAAAAAGCCTCATTGCGTATTAATGAATTCAGGCAAAATCAGTTATGTCTGACGCATTCGGGTTGGCCATCCATATTGATTGGATTCGTAGTACAATTGCTAAACTGTTGAAAGATAAAAGGATATCGTTCACTCAGCAATGGAGACATAATGTGTGGATGTGTGTCCCTTTTATTCCCACCATACAGCTAATCAGGTCTAATAAGGCAATTGAACCAATTCCTGCCCAAAATAACAAATGATGTGTTTAATAGTTATTGAATCTCAAAATCACACGTAAGGCTGTTTCTTGATTGAAAGGGCACATTTCATACATAGAAACAAGGCAAATCGCCACTCCTTCATGGCGAATCATTGGCTGTCTATTCAATTGTGAACTTGTAAATATCTTAAGATGAATAAATTTTAGGTTTTTATTAGATTTGCTCCCTGAATAGATTGGAAATAATTTACCAATCTCTCTAAATCTCTCCTAAATTATTTTCCACCTTGGAAAGGATATCTTTATTCAAGGCTATTATTTCATATGATATTTTCCTGTCATTTAGAATTTCAGAGTTAGACTTTTCGAAATCATTAAAATGCCTAAGAATCACTACAAAATTCTCATGTGTCTGTAGGCGTAAAACTGTTCAAACACTTGTGGCTTTTTGGATATTCTACTTTGAGGCCTTATCTTGTTTTCTAGTGGGTTAGCATCCTTTCCAGAAGCCTTGATTCAGCATAGGGATGTGATTCATAGCACAGCACATAATGTAGAAACTGAGGACCTGTTATACACACACCATTGTATCTCAGAGGGTTGAAGGAACACCCTGATGAAGGCATGGTCATCATACAGGGGGGAGGGTGGGCTAGAGGTCAATGCTAACTTGCAGCCACCCATCTGGGTCATTGCTGAAACTGAGCTGCCCTGAAATAGGGTCCTCGTGAGGTGTTAATAATGTGACTCACTGGGCTTTTCTTTTTTGATTTTTTAAAAAAATCTACTTTAAGGGGAAAGGCAAACTGTTTATTCTGGTTAGGTAGCAACAGTTCTTATCTGAGATGGCTTGTGAACTAATACAATTGTCAGTGAACACTAACAGGCCTCAGTACCGTTGTGGATTCTCTCTCATTTACCCTTCGTGCTGGAAGGACCTTTAGATGTAGTCTTTAGCAAGCACCTTCACGCCATTTTATCCAAGAGTAATGCAAGGCCAGCAGGAATTAACTGACGCAGAGCCTGTAGCAGAGCCCGATACTATGATGCTAAGTCTACTGACTATAGGCTTTTCCAACAATAATGAGGTGACAAAAAAAGGGTGGCCACCTCTGTCCTTTGAGCTTTTTGAAATCAGTGTTCTTTATCTCTGCAAGTATAAAAGAATCACGTCAACTTAAAAATGCACTTAATATTTGGGATCATTTAGTCTACTTGCTCTTTATATTTCTGTAGATTAGGTTCAAAGGCAGTACCTACCCTAGAGGATTTTTGTTATGATTAAGAAAGATAATGTATGTTAAACTGCTTACCATAGTGGTTGCCACATGGCATACACTCCCTACAGGCCAATCTTTGTTAGAACTGTGTCTCTTCAAATCCAGTACCTTGAAAAAGTTACTTAAACTCTCAGCCTTCATTTCCTCAACTGGAAAATGGGGGAAATAATAGTAGCTACCTCTCAGGGTTGTTGTTAAGGTTAATGAGTTAAAACATCTCAGGTGCTTACAACAGTGCCTGGAACATGGTAAGTGCTCAGAGAATATAAACAAATATTATTATTATTTTTAAATGCTTGATTAGTGTTTATTTCTGCTATAGAAGACTCTTGCCTAATATAAATATTTAAACAAATTTTTATATTATACGATCTTAAAGATGTTAATATAATGTTACTCACATATATTAAATTATTAGTATTATAATATGTATTATATTATTGTATCCTTGAATGGTTCAAGAAAAGAGACTCTTAAAGGTCTAGGACAGAATTTGCTAACACTTATTTAGAATATAAACATGGTTCCCTATGTATTAAAGAATGCATTAGAACCAAACTTTCTAAAGTAGATGTTTGTTTGGATTTAAAATCACCAGCGTTTATGTTGCTCCCCTCCACAGATAATTATAGCCACGATACCGGGGAGCAGGACTTATGTGGTGGACTTCACCATGCACCGAAGTCTCTATATGTTAGGGAAGAGACAGTTGATTGAATTGCAAGTCTTCTCAAAGTTTTACTATTGTTTTAAGCATCGAGCTGACATTTTAAATTATTTCTTAGTAAAAGCTTAGGAAAGTACTTGTTAGTAATAACACAGATAAATAGTTTTTATTATTTAAGAAAAGAAATCAACACTGAAAAGTAAAATTGGCAAAGGAAAGAAAATTCTAACCTCATCTACCAACCTTTTTAAATATTTGCTAACAGAACCCAGAGCTTGATTTAGCCTCTGCATACATACACAGGGGAAGAACAGAGTGTGAGAACCAAACATTCAAAAAAAAAAGTATTTTTCTTTTTTTGATCACTATCCACTCCTACATCATGTGAGTGATGAGCCTGAGATCCCCAAAGATGATGTATAAGATGCACATTATAGTATCACGTTCAAATGACCTTTTTTTCATAGGTAATCTTTTCGGTTCCTGGTACTCATCGCTTTGCTAGGTTAGCATTTCGGTCCCCAGAATGAATAAATACACGTGTTCTTTGATGTCAGTTGACTTGCCTCCCTGTTGAATAGTTGCTGCAGAAATTTGGTCCTGCTCTACACATATCAAATTCACCCATTATCCTCAGAGGAACAGGCCGGTGTTCTTCGTTGGGAAATTCTCCTATAACAAAGGACACTCCAGGACAATGATGAAAACTGGAGGTTTTAAACAGCCAACAAAGGATATTCAGAGCAATATTTGGTAAGAGAGAGAGAATGAGCAAGTGTGTTCATGAAAGAAAGGGAGAGAGAGAAAGAAAGAGAGGAAAAAGAAAAATCCCTTTGTGAATAGTCATTGAAATGCAACTTCAAATGCTCTGTGTTTCTGGGAAGAAAGCCTCTATGTGAAAAAAAAAAAAAAAAGTAGCATCCCTCCAGTAAGTTCTAAATTAAGTTAATAAAAACAAATCGAAGCAGAGGGCCAGGTCTGCTTTCTGGAGGCCATTGTGAGAGTAGGACCCTGGCAACTGTTTCTGTGAGAAAAAATTGGTGATTTGGGAACCTACTGATTTCTTTAGATTTATTTTTGCCTCAGATATATGGTGAATCAGGGCATCACGGCATTTTTTCTCTCTTGCTCAACCCCCTCTCATTAATTTCCCTTTAAAATTTTTCTTTATTATCTCAAAATAAAACAGATAAAAATCCCCCAATCTTCTTGCCGTTTGGAGGCCAAAAGCAAGTGAGTGATTTTGTCACGGGTCAGTCAGGACTCTTGAGTTAGAGCAGAGCCTGAGCAGCTCAGGTGTCTGTGATGTAGATAAAAGGGGATTGTCCAGTTCCAAAGAGAACGTTTTCCTTTGACTGCACCTCAGGAAAGGTCAAAGAGGATTAAATTTTATAAGTTGACCAGAACAAAGATAGATGACTTGATTTTCAGGGCAAATTTGGTTATGTCAAACCAAGTAGCACCAGAAATATGATCGATTAACCTCTGGAGAGTCAGTGGCATATTTCATTTCACTCCCTCTGGTGTCACCGTGGGCGCTGTGCTGTCCTTCAGGATGATGGATGGACAGGGACTTCCAAATGTCTGTCAATGCCCTTCACCCACTTTGCTGAGATCAGTCATCTGAACAAATGGTTGGAAGATTTTGTATGAAGATGCTATAAAAAGAGTCATTGGTTTCTCTTGTTTGTAGCAGTTATCATTATGTACGTGGGTAAGAGGAGACTAGAATTCAAGGATTGATGTCGTTGAAAAGGAGAGCAATATTTGAGAGCCTCAAATTCTCTGAGAAGTTTAAATAAAGATATCTATTTTGAAGAGGATCTTTATTTTTCTACCTATTTTCCGGAAGTACATTTTTCTATAGTTTTTCCTTATACATGTTTTATTTTATGTATTTCTACATGCTATGCAAGGTAGAAGAATCCCAAATTTTCTGTACGTGATCAGAATGGAGTTGGTAAGAAGGAAAGTATAAGAATAAAAGCAAAATGGAGAGTGTTTACAGAGAATAACAATCATCATGGAAAACAGTGGTAATTTTCAACCTAGATGCTCTGAGCCAGAGTTGCTGAGGGGGCAGCAGGGAGTGTGCAGGCTGCTATAATCTTCTCTAAAATAGAACTGAAGATGTTGCCAGAGAACTGTATTTTTTCATTTCCAATGGAATAACATTTAACGTGAATAAAATACATATGTACCTATTTAACTTCTATTGAGAGATTGCTATATATTAGGGACTGTGAAGGTTAAAATGATCATTTTGGACAGTCTCCCCCAAACACAGCATCATGGGAGGGAAGGACAGATGACCACACAATTGGTGATACAACGCGATACAACCTAAATGCTGGACAAGAACTGTAAACCACGCCCTATGGGGCAAATAGAGGGGTGGATGGATTCTACAAAGAAGGCAATGGGAGGAAAATGGAGACGACCTCACTGAAGAGAGAAAAGCATGAGCCTTGAAGTGTGAGTAAGGTTTAGGCTTCCTAAGAAATGTATTAAGTGAAGGAGGGTTGAGGAGGAGGGGAGGAAGCGATTGATAATAAGCTTATTCATTCGACAAATATATATTCAGCGCATGCCACGTTCCAGGCACTGTTCTAGCGTATTCTAGCAGTGTTTTGGCACAAGTGTGTGCATGTGTTCTTCAAGAAACTTAGTGGGATGATGAGGAATGAGAGAGATAATGCTAAGTGCCAAGGAGAAAAAACAAAACAGGGGAGGGGACCGCGAAGTCTTGAGGGAAGGCGGGACTTTTAGCTGGGTGGCCAGGAATGTTTTTACTGAGAACTTCAATTTTGAATGGAGACCTGAAGGGAGTCAGGGGAGTGAGCCATGTGGCTCCTGGAGAAAGAACATTCTAGACAGAAGGCACGGCACTGCAAAGGCCCCGAGGTGAGACCAGGCCTAGGAAAGTGCAGGGGTTGCTGTGGTTAGTGGGAGGAGTTGGGGGGTGTCTAGAGTGAGGGGAGGAGCTTTAGAAGGAGGAGGTTTGAAGTCAAGGCAGAACTTTTCTCTAAGTGAGATGAGAAGATGCCTGACAGGTTTGAGCACAAATGTGACAAGAGCTGACATGATTTCACAGGATTTCGTCAGCTACCGTGTTGATAACTTACATTTTTATACCGCTTCAGACTTTGTAAAGTGCTTTTACACACAGTACTCTGCAACTCCTAATTTTTCTGATGAAGGAACCGAAGCTCAGAGACGTTAAAACAACTTTCCTGAACTCTTATAGCTAATGAAGGGTCACACCGGAATAAAACGTCCTCTGTTGGACCAAAGTTGGACCTGTTTCCATCACACCCCACTGCCCCCAAGACCGTGGGAAACCATACAGCGACACTTAGAAAAAAGAAAAGAACTTTAAAATCCCCAGTGTGTTTAATTTACTTCTTTTTCTCCTTTTCTTCTCTCTTTCAACCAAAACCACTTTCTCTATAAAGGTGCCATCTCCACTCTATGTAGCTGTTTTGGTGACATGCAGGGTCTTAAAGACTGGATGTATGAGAATCAAGCTCTGAATCGTAGATGTTGCTACTCAACGTATCCACACCTAAGCGTTTAGGTGAAGAACGTAGGCTTCGGTTCTTCCTTAATTCTGGAAATAGGTTGGGGAGCTCGTCATGACTTTCAACCTCTGAAAGTACATCTAGCAAAATCAAAGACTGGCTGCTCAGCTTTCCAGGGGTATAAGACCCGTCACAAACCTAAGGACAGAAGGGAGGGGAAAGTGTGGCTAAAATGTCTCCCCATCTACTTCCTGGCTGGCTGCCCCACTGTATTCAAAGGGAAGAGCGTGTGTAGGCAATGGATCATGTGTCTCAGTTCTCTCATGACTTCACCAGAAATATTATCTAGAGTCTAGAAAAAAATCCGTTATTTTAAATAATGTTCAATGTTTTTATGATTTTTTGAAACTTTTTTTTTTTTTTTTTGGAGGCTTTGGTTTGAATTGCTATATAGAGATAATTAGAATTGTCTGGTTTTTATTTTTTATTTTTTAGTCAAAATGTATAAAATGCGGTATATAGTGCCCTTAAGTCTTGAATGCTTACATAAATAGAGCTGTGTAATGACCTCCTAGACCAAGCTGTGTGACTTTTCCAGCACCATAGAAGGCTTCCGCATGACCTTTTCCCATCGAATGTCTCTATTTTAACTCAAAACCTTATCTGTGATTTTGACCATATTTTTGACCTTCCATTTTGGCTCATCTTTGGCAAAAATGCAGTCCTGCTTCAAAATAGAATAGGTTGTGATTACACAGTTATTATTAATGTTTCCTATAAACATGTATTTTTGATGAAAATACATAAGAAAACACATTACATTTTACTTGTCAACCATGTGTGTTTAAGTAACCAAAGAAAGAGGATTTGGGGATCAAATGCCACTGAAGCTTTTATTTAAAACAAAGATATAAGAACAAGCACTTAGAAACACAGTGGCAAACTCCAGTTTCCTACTGCCCTCCTTTTGATCATGTGTTCTAAGCACACAGATCTGAGGTATTTAATGGGGCTTTCTATTAGGAAAAAAATAAAATTCTCATCACTTCTTTTATTGATGTGAAATGCTATACTTAACTACAAATAACATGGAAGAAGCTATTTTCATTTTTTTCAAACCCAAGAGAAAATGACTGTGATTCCCAGTTGGGAAGAATAATCAATACCCTGCAACCAACACATCGGTATCAAGTATAGATGTAGATTATCAACCAGTGATCATATTTACTATCTCTTCTTGATGATTACGTTAACATTTGTGTTGATTTGATAATGCATATTTATTTCACACATTACCTAGTTTCTCGATAAACTCATTTTCGAGATATGAAACATGTACGTAACAAACATATGAGTCGTCTTACATCTCCACACTCAGGGAAAAGAGCCCTTTATTCTCAAGACCCAGGATTCACTCTTATTGGACTGACTTGAGAAACATGCCTATTCTTCAACCAATCACTATGGCCAAGGGAATGAAATATGGTGATTGGTCAGATTTGGGAAATGCGCTCATCCTGGACATGGAGAGACAGAGGAGGTGGTTTACTCTACAGACTCACTTTAGACAAAGAGTGGGAGAACAGTGGTCCCCGAAGGAAAATCTGCTGTTCCCAGAAACAGGAGATGGGTAGGACCAGGAGGCAAAAGACATGTGAGTATGTTGGAAGTGGAGGAGAGGGGGTGAATCCTGAGGTCAAAGTTCAGAGCAGGAAAGGCTATTTATGAAGTTGGCATTTTAAGCTCATCTGGTCCTTTGAATGACTTGTGGGAATTAGAGAAGAAGTCATATATTCCCAAATCTCCAAAAATATGACCTGCCCTGAAAAACTGTGTGTATTTCCAGTGATGTCTATTAGCTGCCTACCCTAGTATCTTTTTCAGAGAAGGTCCTTCTAAAATATATTTCCCTTTTCCATCCCCTTTGCCTTACAACTGCTCATTAGCATTCCTGCAAAAGGCCAAGACTGGAATTTGGTTGGAGGTATTATCAAAAGGGGGAAAATGATTATTCTTGGCCAATATTAATTAATCTGATTTTTTTATAGTCTCCCAAACCGTAATGGAAAATTGTCTAATTGAGAATTGAGTTCTCTTCTAACTCATTTATACAAAAAAAATTTATATATGTATACTTATATACTATACATACATATGTAGATTATCAACCGGAGATCATATTTACTATCTTTGCTGAACATTTATGTTGTTTGATAATGTATATTTACTTCATATATATATACAGTATAAGTTAATTTTTTAAGATAGTATCTAGTTTTGAAATTTAAAATTTTTTTAAATGTTCTTAAAAAATATTTGAATGTTCTGTTGATTTCCAGATTGTAAACAAATAAACAAGAAAAATCATAAGAGCGATGAACTACCAGTTTCATCATCATATGTAAGTTTGGCCCTGACAATCTGGATTCTGTTTTTCTGTTGAATCTTGTTTTCTCCTTGATTTTCTGATGATTTCCGGCATACTAGGTTTTTCCTCCTTATTAAGAGATGTGACATTAATGAACCAGGAACAACAAGGATTATTTGGACGAAAGCTTATTCGTCTTCTTCTCTAATTATATGCTTCTTTCCTAATACTACCTTCTCTCTCTCATCCAGAATATCTCCTCAGTGTGAATTTTTTTCTGGGGAAAGGAGGGTTTCTGTGGGGAAGGGTTCTAACTGCACCCTGGGAAACCCATCTCTTTTATTTTCCACATGTAGGTTATATGCCTGTGTAAGCCAAGTTCTGTCCGGAGTCTCTTTGATCTCTTCTTACTGCTTTACATGGGCGTGGGAAGGATTAATTAATTAACACTTATACAGAGTTTTGAAGATGAACGTGCTCTGTTAGGGCCGCCATCTTCTCTTGGCTTCCCTGTCTGGATTTTACTATGTAGAGGTCTCTCCCTGCCCCTCTCCATTAAGGCAGAGACTCTGTTTGGACTTGGAAGGATAGTTTACAGAACTTACCAAAAAAGAAAGCCTATATTTTATAGTAAAGAATAAAATAGGCCCTATGGAAGCATTATATTTGTTTCTGGACTTGCCAAAACATAGTAATTCTATTTTAGGTCAGCCGCCTTAACTTCAGATATTTTTTTGAGATGCTGGGCATTGTATTTGTATAAAGAATGTATATTCCAAACTGCTTTATAACCTCAAATGCCCTTACCACCATGAGACAAGGTCCAAGTTAATCATCTTCAGTAACATTAAACCCCCACCTCCACACCCATCCCAGTGGACCACGGTGGCTGGCTGGCCTCTGTCATGCACCTGAGATTGGCACCTCTCTCTCTGTGATTCCAGCCTCATTTTTCTGTCAAAATAGAATCTCACATCTTTATAATATCTCGGTCGAATTCTTTCTTAAGCCACATTATTTTGTCAACATTTTTCCAGTTCGAATGCCCCTTCTCATAGCAACACGCTACCCAGAAAATGGATTGGTCATTGATGGATTCTGGAATGTAGGTTTGGCTGATACAGCAGATGCAGCCACAGACTCCACTCAGGAACATCATGTGAACATGGCCCTTCTTCTCAAAAACCATGGAGTCTTGCCCCCTCCTACTAGTACCTATGAGTGTTGAAACCAGCCTCAAAGTCTCAGTGATCTATCAATGTCCTTTGTGAGTGACCCAGAATGCCCTTTTGTAAGTGGAAGGGAAGAGCAACTTTTGTGAAAATTACAAAGACATGTAAAATCCAAACCAAATGAAGGCTGTATTTCTTAATTATCAAAGACAATGGTGATGATTTGTAAATAGATGTGCAGTTGAATAAAGGATTGCATTAGCACATTTTGTCTTTATGAAAATAACTCCTCGGTATGGGATTGCTAAGTGAGTATTCAGGTTTGAAATCTTGCTTATGTGTTTTATTTGTCCTAAAATCGTGTTTTAAAAAAGCAATTCATTTCCCATGGCTTTTCATCATCTCACTATATTTACTCCTGTTTTCTCTTTTGTTTTAGAGTAACTTTACAGAATAACGATCGTGATAGCTGCCGTTTACAGAGCACCTGTGGTACGCCAGGCACACATACGTACTTTTCTTCCAATATTTTATTTAAGATTTTACTATTCCCATTTTATAGATGGGGAAATGGAGGTTCAGAGAGATTGCTAATTTGCCCGAGGTTACGGAGCTTGTAAATGACTAAACTGGGACCTAAACGTAAGCCTGTCTGTGTCTAGATTCTACGCCGAGTCCTTGTTCCAACTGATATTCCACCTTCTTTGCGATTGCATTTACTGCAGCAAGAGACAGTTTATTTTCCTCTAATGCATAAAAGTGTGAAAGATGTTATAATCCACCCAAAGCGTTATCTAGCATGGTGGAAAATTTTTAACTTATTTTAGCTTATTTTCTAGTCTGTTTGGATTGCACTGGGTACATACTGGCTGGAGCGACATTGAATAGGCCTCTTAATCCTTTTGAGCTTTGACATTTTTACCTGTAAGATGGGGATAATGACAATACTTGCCGTGTGGGGTTTTCACTATGTGATTCTGTGCAGGAAATGTGTAATGAGTGGTGAGTTGCAATGTTAATTCCATTAAGAAGCAACTAAATTACTCTTGATGAGAGACTGTGAGACTCTGAACTGATGATAATTTAAAGGAGCCAACATGTGTGAGAAAAAGTGCTTAGATAGGGGACTGAATGACAGAGAAGACAGTGCAATGAAGCATAACAATGTTTCTGTGAGGTAGATGGGATTTAATTCAGGCAGAGATCATAGGACATAGAGAATTCTTGTCAGAAGAGATAAAGGTTCATTTTGGAATATTGTGGGTTTGAGGTAATGGGAGAGATTCTGTTAGAGACATTTAGCAGAACTTTCTATCTGAAGTTTAGTGGAGAGAAAAGACTTAAAGATGTAGGCTCAGGAGCCATCTGTAGAAAAGAGATATTCCGAGATATCAAAGTGGATGAGATTATCTAGGAGCAGAGTATGAAATCACAAGCAAATTCTGCATCCAGAAACTTGTGAAAGTCTACACTTAAGGAAGAGGCATTTAAAGAGGATCCAGAGAAGATTCTGAAAAGAAACAACAGAGATAGAAAAACCAAGCAATGAATTCCACCAGAAACAAGGAGAAGACAGTTTCAGGTAAAGGTTGACGTTAGCGTTGAGTGCTACAGCGGTTGACAAGGATTGCAGGGCTGCAATTTTGCAATTAAGAGATCGTTGAAAACTTCTGAGAAATAGTTTCAAAGAGCAATGGGAGCCAAAGCCACGTTGCAAGAAGCTACAGAGTGACTTAGTGTTGACACGCCGGAGCCAGAGAGGGAACCCTACTCAGATCAATCTCAAACGAGAACTTGAGCGTCTCTCGTTCATTCAGGAGCAAGAGGCGCCAAAATACTTGGTTGGGTGACTTTGCATCTTGGGCTGAGTTCCACCAAAAGCTGCCTCAGGTGAGGATTTGAGTACAAGTAGTTTATTTAGGAAACGATGCCAAGTGGAACTAATAGGAAAATGCAGCCTTGAGACAGAGAAGAGGAAAAAATAGTACAGGGTATTACGATCAAATTATTGCCATGGCAGCTGGAGTCTACTCCCAGCAGACCTCATAGACTACACCTTGGACTTTTGGGGAGGAGAGGAAGCTCAACTGTTTATCCTCCAACTCTTATCTGTATCGACCGAGGATTGTTCAGGCACCTCTGACCTTCCCCACGCCCACAGAGAGCACATCAAAAACAAAGCTCCTGAACCCCAAAACAAAACTCAGCTAGAGTCATATGTGCTTGCAGTAAGAGGCTGTGCATGTGCATAGTGCAGGGAGCAGAGGGCAGCATCTATCACAGTGAGGGGTGGGCTGCCCCAGGTGGAGATGAAGGGGGGGAAAGGATAAGGGGTTAACATTTATCGAGTGTCTAACACATACAGGGTGCCTGCGGGTGCTTCAGCGTGTGTGTATTTCTGTATCATTTTATTCTCACAACTTTCACATGAAGAAACCAGAGTTCAGAGAGATTCACTTTGCAATGAACAATAGAGACTCTATTCTTCCTTAGATGATCTGGGTAGATACAAAGCTGCCCCACCATTTGGCTAGTAAACCTGGAGCGTTAATGGGAGCACAGTTGAGATTAGGGCCCGTGGTGTGTTTGGACGGATAATCTCATCGAAAGGATGCGCTTTATTTTTGAATCTGCACTTCTATCCCTTTCCCCATTTGGAAGAAGTAATTAATAGTTTGGTTTTATAAAGGTCCCCTGCAGGCTGACAGGCTGCACATGGAAATCAAAATAACTAAAAGGATAATGAATTGTGTTTACAAAGGATATGGTTATCTCTTCTAATTATCTATGTTGTTAGAAACTCAAATGTAAGATTCGCTATGATTATCTGGAAGAAGACGAAAGATTTATGCGGTCCGAAGAGAAACCAGAGTATACTATGATGACTCTCTAATGCTGAAAATAGAACTTGTTTTGCTCATCAGTCCCACTTGGTCCTCTCTTTCTCTTTTCCTCGTTCTCTCCCTGGAGTTGCATCCTTTGGGTCTTCTACCTGTGCTCATGCCTCCAGTTTCCTTCTCCACCAGCTGTTGTTATAGGGCTCTGACCGACCACCCTTCCTGGTTGGAACTCTGTTCTTCTCTTTTTCTTTGCTATTGATCTTTTTATCCCCTTTTCTTAAAGGTCCCAACTATATCTACGCAATTAATCAAGCAGCTCAGGCAGCTGCGTTGTTTCTGGCTTCCCTCTGCCTCCCCTGATACCTATTTCTTCTGTATCCTCACCCTAAAGCTCTGGGCACCAACTCCAGCTAGTCTGATAAAGATCATTCTGGTGAAAGGTCTTGGTGGGTGGGGCCAGAGTGGCAGGCAAGCCCCACCCTCCCAGGAAGAGTTTCTCAGCAATGGTTGTATTCTGTTAATGATTTTCTACTTTGGGTTTCATGTTTTAAAAAGGTAAGATATAAAAATAACAGCAAAGAAACTTCTGGGGGGAAAAAAAAAAACAAAAACAGAAAAGAATATCCTAATCCATCCCACCAACCTGACACACTAGTTATTTTCCGTTATTCTTCAGGAGTCTTTATTCCAGTACGGAGTTTTTATTTCTGCATTTTTAAACTTAACATTATTTCAGAATCATTTAAAGTCTATTTCTACACACCCATCAAGACTGTCTTGTTTGATAACCGATTAATATTTCATGGAGTTGGGGTACCACGTTCAACAGTTCTCTTCACGAAAATAAATTTTCATTTCTCCAGGACAAATGCCCTAGAGTGCAATTGCTGGGCTATACGATAAATCTACATTTCATTTTAAAAGAAACCGCCGAATTATGTTCCAGAGTCAAGGATCACAGGACAAGAAGCCAAGTGACTGCACTACTTTACAGTAGCAATGGATGAGAAACCCAGTTTCTCCACATCCTTCTCAGCATTTGCGTTTTTTTTTCTTATCACTATATTTTATTTTATTTATTCTAATAAGCTTATCAGTGGCCGTCTCGCATCAAGCCTGTGGTTCCATTGAAATGATCAACAGTGCTCCTTCGCTCAGTACAGTATGTGGTCATTCCACTATATCACAGGTATGTGAGTAGCCACACTCTTTGCCAATACTAGAAATCTATGTCTCTGTGGTTTTAACTTGCATTTCCTTATGGGCTAGCAATGTCGAATATCTTTTCATATGCCTTTTTGTCATCTGTGGACCCTCTGTAGTAAAATGCCATGTCTCTTATCTATTTTTAAGTGGATTGTTTATTTATTTTATTTTATTTTATTAAATTTATTGGAGTGACCTTGGTTAATAAAATTATATAGGTTTCAAATG
>NW_011888874.1:2670858-2706811 GCF_000151845.1 Pteropus vampyrus
TTTTATTTTATTTTATTTTATTAAATTTATTGGGGTGACCTTGGTTAATAAAATTATATAGGTTTCAAATGTACAGTTCTATAATATGTCATCTGTATATTGCATTGTGTGGACTGTTTATTTCGAATGTTGAGTTTCTTATGTGGAAACATACATAACATAAAATTGATCATAACCATTTTTAAGTGTACACCTTAGTAGTGTTAAATACATTCACATTGTTGTACAACCATGAAGCCAATCTCCAGAACTCTTTTCTTCTTAAAAACTGAAATTCTGTGCTCATTAAACAACTCCAATATCTCCCTCCAGCCCCTGGCAACCATGATTCTGTTTTCCATCTCTGAGAATTTGACCACTCTATTTAAGTGAAATCATATAGTATTATATCTTTTTGTGACTAGTTTAATTCATGTAGCACATGTCCTCAAGGTTCATCTGTGTTGTAGCACGTGTCAGAATTCCTTTCCTTTTTAAGGTGGACTAATATTCCATTGTATGTATGTACTACATTTTGTTCATTCATGCATAGAAGGATAATGTTGAGTTTTGAGAATTATTTTTATATCCTAAGTACAATTTGTTAGTTGGATGTATGATTTGCAAATATTTCTCCCAGTCTATAATTTTTCTTTATTCTTTTAACAGCATCTCTCACAGAGCAAAAGTCTTACATTTTAATGACATCCAGTTTATCAGTTTTCCTTGTAGGTGTCAAGCTTTTAAGAACTCTTCCCCTAGTCCTAAGTCTGGAAGATTTTCTTCTATGCTTTTCTAAAAGTTTTGTAGTTTCACGTTGTACATTTTAGTCTGTGACCCATTTTGAGTTTATTTTTGTATAAGTTGTGAGCCTTATAGGTCAAGATTCATGTGGCTTTTTTTAATTGAGTAGAACCTTTTATTTATATTAGATAAGGAGTGAGACAAATAAGGCAGAAAGTATGTAAATTTTAAACAAGTATCTGGGTTTTATTTCTAATGTAGGCCATGACTATGATATTGGGATTCTCAGGTGCTGGGAGATTCAAACTCAATATGAGACAAGAGACAACCTCAGCACATATGCAAGTGAAATATTTACAGAGATGGTGGGAAACCTGGACACCCAATAGAGAGAACAAACAACACACGGTGGCTGGTTTCGGACAGTTCCAGATCATACGTGTTATTTCATTGAAATTATAAACAGCGTCATTTCCACCGGCCAAGGGTACTGGTTTCTTCAGTGTAGAGTATGATCACCTGACAGGATCTCATTATTAAGTGATTACCTACTTTGCGCATGCTCAGCTTGCTTCTTCCACGCTCCTACACTAAAGGAAATACCGAAGGCTAAAAAATCTTACGTACAGGCATACCAGATTTTACTGCATTTCACTTTATTGCATTGCACAGACGGTGCATGTTTTACAAATTGAAGGCAAGGCCCTCCACCAGCAAAAAAGATTACGGCTTGCTTTATTACGATATTGGCTTTATGGCGGTGATCTGGAGCCAACCCTGCAATATCTCCGAGGTATGTCTATAATGGTCTTCCGAAGAGACTAAATTGGAGCTTTGACTTTAGAAAAGTGCACGGAAATTTCCTGCTGGAAGGAACCTTGAGTATGCTTTAGGTTAGCTAATGTTTATCTAGAGCTTATTATGTGCTAGCCACTGTTCTAAGAATTTTACAAATAATCGTCCTCACCACAATCTTTATGGTGGGTTTTATTTTCTCGTTTTCATTTCATAGACAAGGCTATGGGGGAGACGGAGATGCTAAGTAACATGCCCAAGTTTTCATGGCTGGGAATTAGAAAGCCTGATTCCACCCCGGGCAGAGCGGCTCCAGGGGCTGTGCTTAACCTCTGCTCATACACCTCTCTCTCGACGTTCCAAATGTGCAAAGACAGCCCAAGAAAGTTAATCAACTTAAAGCCATGAGAGGGGCCCACCCCAAGAGTCCACACTGCACCCAGATTAACAGTGATAATCTGGCAAGTAAAACAGACTATGAAGTAATAAAGCCAGAATATTTCTCTGTGTGGGAAACGCAGATCTGATAAAAGCTTGGGTTTATAGTTCCAGCTACACATCGTAAGACCTTGGCCAAGTCACTTAATGAACTTCAACCTCTTTGTTAGTGGGATGATGGAAATACCTAACTCACGTAAAGCGTGAGTATCTAGGCAGGTGATGGTGTTGGTGATGTTATCTGAGTCACCTATAAGAAAATCACAGGGCTGATATGGAAGCGGTGTGACACCGGGTTGGTTGGCTGTGTTGATGCCTTGGTTTTGAAGTCACAGTTTAATCTGTGTGTCTGTCTATTATGAATTGATGGCAGAGAAGCTTCCCTCTCACATGCTGCCCGTTCTGGAGGTAAAGGTAGAAGGGGCCTGAGCACACACGTCAGCAGAACCTGAAACGTCGGTTGACATCCAGGGCTTGTCTTTGTATTTAGAGTGACTGCCTCTATTTTCCATAACACCTTGAAACAGAGAGACGTTTATAGCTCGGTAACTTCCCGATTTATAGCACAGAACTAGAGGCTGAATAAAGAGGCACTTAGCTCTGACACTACAGATGAAATTTCTGCAGAATATATGGGTAGTTGAATGAATGGGCTGCATAATATACCATTAAGCTCTGAGTAATTTTTATCAGAACAAGATATATTTCCCTCTATATTTCCCTCTATAGCTTGAATCACTCCGATTCCAGAGTGATTCCACAGTGATTCAAGCTATAAGACTTAGCTGGTCTGGAAGGGTTGGAAGAAAAACAACAGGAGATTCGGTTGAAAACAAGAGATTTAAACAATCCTTCTAATCTAGCTCAAAATTAGGACCAGAGAAAGGTGGAAAATAGAAAGAAATATGTAAAGGCCATATCTATTTGACTATGTTGACATTGTGGAAAACACATATTATAATTTTAGTGTGGGCAGGCATTGTGGACAGTCTAGGGGTGTGTGCCGTGGGACCAAAGCACCCAGGTTTGAATCCTGACAGGAATCTTGGGCCCGCGGTGCACTAGCTGTGGCCTGGGCCAGTTTCTTATTCTCTGTGATTCAGTTTCCTCATCCTCAAGACGGGGATTATAATAGTGCTGACCTCGTAGGCTGATTGCGAAGATTAAATGAAGAAGCCCATGTAAAGAGTATAAAACAGCAGCGGGCACATCGTGAGCCCACAGTATACACTGATTTTTTATTTGTATTACCTAAAACCATGCTTCTAAGTCAACTTTTCAATAGAAGACGTTGAAATTTACTCGTAACATCCCCTATGACATCTTGGTTTTGATCAGGGATTCTCAGACTGTCAAGTAGGAATAGTTTTTAAATTCTAATGTAAACAGTTCTTCTAATATGTCTGACTGGACCGACTACTTTGTAAAACGGTTGAATTCTGCAGTGATGCGAAATTGCTGTAAGAGTTTCTAAAAGCTTCCTCTCGCTTTCCCTTCTTATCTGATCACTGACCAGCATCCCCGGTCCGTGCACCAGCCCGTCGGCCATACTCTGAGGAGCACTGGCGTGGGTTTCCCCCTTTCCCTTTGCCGTCTGTAGCGATGTCTGTTGTCTTTGCCCTGGGGGAAAAAAAAAAAACACTACCTCCCCCTTTGGGAAACCACCCCTCCTCCATCCCATATGCTCCAGTGGGGTTCCCACGCAGAGGGCACTGCCCTCCTGAATGCAGAGCGGATCCATTACTGTCTGGCAGGAAACAGATGGAGGCACCCTCAAACTGGATAATGTGAGGACAATTTAATAATGGCAGTGTTTACATAGTCAGGGGGCAGGATTTAGTGAAACAAACAAGAGATAATGCAGCACTTTGGAGCTAGGAAAAGTGGGACTCCATTGTTGCTTGTAAGCCTAAAAAGCAAGGGCAGGAAGTGGTTACCAGGCCCCGAAGAGGACAGCTGATGGAGAGGGCTGCCTGACAGCCGCTGAGGCATTGAGAAGAACGGTGATTCAGGGAGCCGGGCAGAAGGTGATTCAGGGGGGTAAACACCATCGTACCAATCTTTTCCCATTCTCTAACCTTATGTAAGTACCTCCCATTAGCCAAACACAACTGGAAGCCAGAGAGAACGAAGCCCTTGATGCTTTCCATGTAGATCGGCCTCTTGGGCATAGGGCAGAAATAGGTGGCGTGTGGGACAGAGGATGAGCAGCTGCTCTGGTTTGCCTGGGTCTGGGGGATTTCCTGGGCCAGGAAACTTCCAATGTTTAAACTAGGGCGGTTCCAGGCAAAATGGGACAGTTGGTTACTCTAGATCTAGAGAAGCAAAGAGAGGGTGGCATAGCTCCAAGTGTGACTGTTCATAATATATCCATTTTCTTAGCCACAACAATGTGTCTACTTTGTTTATTCATCACTCAAAGCAGCACACGCAAGTGTGTGCGTGTGTGTGTGTGTGTGCGTGCACGCGTGTGTGTGTGCATGTGTATGCTCACATGGGGATGGTGAGTAATCTAATCCAATTAAGTTTAATAATGAGAGCAAGGCTCCCAAAAGCTGAATGAAGTCACTGGGAGTTCTGGGTAGTGGGCTGGCCCATTAGGGACTTACAGAGGTTGATATAATCTTAATCATACTGACCAATTGTTCTCAAATTTGGCTGCACTCTAGATTATCTGGGGAACTTCAAAATTACTCTTGCCTGGGCCCTTCTCCCTGATAATCTGATTTAATTGGTGGTGATGTGGTGTAGGTGATTACAATATGCAGCTGAGTTTGAAAAATAGGATGACCTCAAATGCGGATGCTAAGGGACTTTCTACTGATAGAGAAGGGTTTCAGTTTACTGCCGTGGATGCAGAATGCAGCCCGAGAGCTGTTCCATCAGCTGGGACCAGGGCTTTGTTTAAATGTCCTGCCTTGGTAGGTGCTAAGACACTGCGCACCTCAGTCTCTGTCTGTGTCCCATCTGGAGAGGGTAAGAGGAGTCGAGATTCTTCCAACAGTCTCTCACCCTACAGCCGCAGTTTAAGAGTATGAAACAGGGTCCATCAGGCCTTCGATGTCTGCAGGAAAGCTTGCCATCCCAAGTCCCAGCAGCGTGCCTGTCTCACAGGACTCTGGGGTAGGTCCAGTGCATATGTTATCCTGTGTACTATTAGCCGGCTTCTCCGGAAGCATTTGGGAGAATCATTGACACCGTTAAGTAAATACTACCTGCAGCATAGGTCGGATCTAGGCAAGAGAGGCATCCAGGGCATAAAATTTAAGCAGGCTTCTACTCTGGCCCCGAGAACAGGTGCCTCCTTAAATTTCGCACCCTTGACACCTTGCTTCACCTTATTCTCACCTGTCCTGCAACTCACGTCATCTAGAATGGCCCGTTTTGACAAGCAGCTCACATGTGCAGTTAGTAGCATCTGCTTTTCTAACTTTAGATTGGGTGGGGAGGGGTCGAGAAGGGGAGAGTCTCATGCTGAAGCCCACTATTCATTTCTACCTCTCCACTCCACTCATCACAGATGGCGACCACATCCTGTGGTCCCGTGACCTCTCCCTCCCAGAATCGCATTGCAGCTGCTCTGAAGGAGCTATCTGCATCTCTTGGAAGTAACTCCTTGATTGGGGCCCTCATGATGGATTCTGGTAGGTGCCATAGAGGAATAGAGCCTCTATTTTAAGACAGACCAGTTCAAATCTGCCTTTCACATTGGAAGGTAAACTAGACCTTGTCTTCTGCAGACATGGGAGATGACGTCTGCCTCTTCATTTGAGGTACCTTGCTAATTTCCAATCAGTTGCAAACATACTCTTGACATTTTGTAAAACTCAAATCAGTTTCACGTGACATAGTTTCAAACAGAAACTTCATTTTATCATACAAATTGACCTTTTTGTACCCAGTAACCGATTCTATACAGATTCTGTTCTACGAATTGTCTTCATTTCCAGTAATGAATTTGAGAGTTAAATTATGCGTCAGTTTATATATCTGTGTGTATGTGTATATATATATATTTCTCTTAAATCAGAATTCAATATTATCTCTTACCAACAATGAAGTCACTTTCAGCCCTTTTGCCACGAGAGATTCTTAGTATTGGCGTCTTTTAAGTGAAGAGTGCTTTGGAAGATGGCTGTGGCTTTTGTTGGTGTTATGGGGTGCCTAGCACTTAGCAATACTTAACACAAGTGAAACTATAACAGCTGCTTTGTACTCCTCATGCAATAAAGACATCAGTTAACACTGAACACACCACACAGTTAATGCTTAATAATTCTACTTTTAGTATCTAACGGCTATCAGCCAGCGTGTATCCTGACCTGACCCTTTTCATTTGTATAAAGCAACATAAACTGATGAATCCACATAAAGGGCCCTGTTGGTGGGTGGCTCTTGGCTATTGTCTATTATCCAGGGACAAAAGGGATAGGCTGACGGAATCAGGGGAGCAAGAGAACTTTGGAATAGGAGATGGTGACTGAGGCCTCAATGGAGATTGCAAAATCCTTTTCCTGGAAGCCTCTTGTCAACTAAATGGGCCTCCCTCTGCTCAGGTCTGGAGGATCTCTGGCTTCCCTTGCCCCTGGACTTCTTTACTCTGGGAAAACGAGGACACAGGTGTGTTGCCCCAGGTCATAGAGTGAATCAGCACCAACTCAGAGTTGCTGATTCCTTGCCTGAGTTCAGGCCTGGGGTGGAGGATTATGGAAAACCATAAACACTGAGCTTTAATTTTTTTTTCTACATTAAAGAAAGCTTTGGAAATCGCTTTCCCTTCACTCCCCCCACTATTGATTTTTCACTGTTGATAGATTTCATAAAAAAAAAAGACCATTTGCATGTAAATCGAGCATACATGCATACACTTGCATTTATAGTAGCTCGCTGTCATTAATTATTTATTATTTTTAGTAATCCTGAAAGGTGGGCTTGGTGGTCTCCATTTTACAGCTGGATCAGGTTTCTGATGATTGTGTGGCCAGTTCCAAGTCAGGTGGGCTTTTGAAACTTGTCCGAGAACACGGCCTGTCTCACCTGGAGTAGGTACTCCTCCTGTGCTTGCTGAATGAATTTTTACATAGGTTTTCTTTTGTGAAAATACTCACCAGCGTTTTTCATTCACTGTTGTTATGGAAACCCTTTGGTTCATTTGTTGCTCGCATTGTTGGCAAACTTTTACTACAGAAATTTTTAACCATTCACAAAAGCAGACAGAGCTATATACGGAACTGCCAGATATGAAAACCCACTTTCCACGACCATCGACATTTCGTCAATTTCATCCCATCTACTTCCATCCTCTTGTTCTATTTTTGATTTTTGGTTGCCAAAATATTTTAAAGCAAACCTCAAATGCCATATACTTATCATTCACAAATCCTTCCAAGAATAGATGAGGACGTCAACAAATCCAGAATCATCATACCATTATCTCACCAATAAAAACAACGCAATTATCTAATGCCATCTAATCCCAATCCATGATTTAAAAATGCCTAATTTTATTTGGTTTCACGAATCAGGATCCAATATTTGTTGCCATTTGATTTCAGTCCCTTCAATTTGATAAGCATTACCGAGTACCAATTACAGGCCAGGAGCAGCGGCAATAAAAACCAATACAATTTAGTCCCTGGCCTGGATGTCGTCACAGTTTTTCAGAGAAGACAGGCACAGAAATAAATCACTCTAATATATGGACAGCGCAGGAAAGTCTAAAAATGAATTGTGTATCATATGCAGTGGGCACACAGAGAAGGAGGCTCAAGAAACTACAAGGTGACAGCAGAAAGTTTCAGATTTGAACAGCTAACATTTATGAAGCAATTGCCATGTGCCAGGGATGGTTTCAAATGCATGTCAGCACATTTAACCCTCTCGATAGCCCATGTTATTATGCTTACTCTACACGCTGGGGCATGAAATGGTTAAATAATGTAATTATTGAACGGCGAATAGGAAGTTTGGGCAGGATCTTTGGGCAGAGAATATTCAGAGAGGAAAGAACCCCCAATGTGAAAGTTCACAGCGAGGTGTCCACATGGCCGATGTGTGTCTGTTGAAGGCCAGTGTGGGAGGGGACAGAGTGGAGAGCGGGTCTGTAAACTCAACCCCCTTGGCTGAACTGGAGGGTGGGAATACTTTATAAATTAGGCAAGGGAGCTGAACTCTTTTCTTTAGGAAATGGGATGTCACTGAAAGTTTAAAAGGAGACTGATAAAATCAGATTTATATTTTGCAAAGAAAAATCTGCTGGCATCGTGAAGCCTATAGCGGACTAGGGAATTGCCTGAAAAATCTCTGGGAAAGAGACCAGCCGTGGGACTGGCCAGTGGAGAAAGAAGATCTCTTCCACACTGATTTTTCCTTAAAATACTTAGGATGTTCTTTTCTTACTATGAAAAGTAATACATGCTCATCATAGAAAATTTGGAAAATACATAAAGAAGAAGGAAAAATTTCTATACTCCCAGAAGTGGTATTTTCAAAGATTTTGGTAGATCTTCCAGTTTTACACACGTACATTTTCCAAAATTTTGATCATGGCTGCTTATTATTTTGAATTCTGTCTCTTTCATTTAATATTATGCCTTAGCATTTTTAGTGTTGCCAAGGTTTAAAAAAAACATGATTTTGCATGAACGTGTTGTTCCATCAAATAGTGACATCATCATTTATGAATTATCCTATTGTTGGACATTTAGGTTATTTACAGGTTCCCTTTTCCTTTATTTGCATTTTAGAGGGTAAAATTTGTTTGAGTTTCTACTAAACTATACCTGCATCAGAATTAGAGTCCTGGATCCTTCGTTGCTCTGAATAAAACAATTATACTGAAGTTTTCCAAAGGAACTTGCCTCTCATGTTCAAGTGCAAACCACCCAGTAACCACAAGAAAAGGAGACACTAAACTTCAAGAAGCTGTGGTCCAGTCTGAACTTGCAGCTTTTTGCTTCACCCACCTGAGTGTATTTTGGGTAACAACTCATCAAGAAAGTGGGTTGAATGGGCTTCGTCGACCTGAGTTTGTAAGTCAGGTTAGCACCCCTGTTGCTACTGCTGCCTCAGGAACACATTGTTTCTGGGTGCTCTTCACTGAGCATAATAACCCCTTTTAACCTATTAATAGCTACTTCCCTCATAGAAGAGAATGAGGCTGAAAATCTCTGATTTTGAAAATCTCTAATTTTGAGAGTCTACAAAGAAGGGGCAAATTGCTCAGCTGCTGGAAGTAGATGCTATTTTGTGGAAAGCATTTGAAATATTCAAATGTCCATTTGTATGCCATCAAGGACCTCATTATAATAAATACATCTATTGTCCCCTAAATCATTTTTCACTGTAAACCTAAATTGATCATTTGAATTCTTTCAAAGAATGTTATGGTTAGATTATTTGGGAATCTGATGTGAAATGCAATCTGTCCAGTGTTTCTGTGTACTCTTATCAGACCATATCTCATTCAATGATAGGAATTAAAGGCAATGGATCAAAACCATTACCCACCCTCCTCTAAACAGAACAGTGTGAAAATATGGGGAATTTCGCTGGTGGTGCTCCTGACTGAAAAGGAAAAACAAAACAAAAGAAAAAAAACTCACACACACACAAAGACAAAAACAACAGAAAGATGGTCATGTTTCCAAGGAAATATTTCTTCAATGGTCCACTTTGATGTGCTAAAATTTTGCTGTTTACATGTAATATCTGTTGACTACTATTTAAAGACAGTTTATTAATTAAATTTTCGCTTTTGAGAAAAACTGCTTTATATACCACTTGGAAGCTGGTCACGCTTGAACAAGGTGTGCGCACCACAAGAATTATGGCGATTGTCTAGTCAGGGCCCTGGGAGATAGAAGCCGGGCAGCCTCCCTCAAGAGACAGTATCGCAATCCTTGAAAATTCATTTCAGCAGAGGCAGCCACATGTCTCTATCAAGGTTGTTTGGGTGAAGCCATATCTCCTCATCTCCCTCGAGAGAGTGGAGGAAACTTTTCTTGTAGCCTTAACAAGGTTTGATTGGAGTCAGTGATCTGAATCTGAGTCTCCAGGTTGGGTTCCTCTTTAGATTTTAAGAAGCATCATTCTCCAATGCCTGCCTTGGAGCTCCTTCTCAGACATCTCTGCAGTTATGCAGTCATGAGCTGAATAGGCATTTATAAAAGGTCTGTTGTTTAGTGAGAAGTAGAAACATAACGTGTTAAGGAATTGTGTGTGTGAAAAGTGAGAAAAGTGGAATTCTGGAAAAACAAGAGTTCATCAAAAGCCCACCATTTGGCAGGATCTACATATGAATTTATCTAATGAAGGGAACTATTGTCATTGTGATGTCCCCTTTGCCTTCCTTTCTGTTGAGTTTCTCAGAAAAGAAATTTAAGAGGAACAAGGATAGAGATCCAGGAAGTGTGATGGGCTATGGGGTTGGGAAGGGGATAGAAGAGGAAGCAACTGGTTTATGTAATGGCTTTGCATATTGTTTCTTATATTCCTAGCATAAGTTTGTTTATATTTGTGCTTGTACACATCGGATCATATTTGAGCTCTCAGGAGGATTTGATCAGACGATCTTGCCCTTAACTCTAGTTTTTTGGTGACTTTTAAAAATCCTTTCCTTTCTTTCTTTCTTTCTTTCTTTCTTTCTTTCTTTCTTTCTTTCTTTCTTTCTTTCTTTCTTTCTTTCTTTCTTTCTTTCTTTCTTTCTTTCTCTCTCTCTCTCTCTCTCTCTCTCCACATTATGGAAAATATGAAAAATATGGAAATATAGGAAATAAAGAATTCTCATATTTCCATTATCCAAAGAAAGCCTTTGTTAATGTCTATGTCTCTCTCTTTTAAAAATCATTTTATTTATTTTATTTTATTATTAGTGTCAAGTATACAGTCCATGTATCTCTTTTTTCAGTCTTTGTTGTTTTTCACATATATACGTATAGAGTTCAGTGTCAAGACTATAAAATCTTTGGAGTCAGATGCATTGCAAGTACCTGTTCTCCTACCTACCAGTTATGTGAAGCTGGATAAGTAACAGCTTTGCTGAGTCTGTTTTCTCTTACATGAAATGAATATAAAAGTACCCAATTATATGGTGATTGTAAGAATTAAATGAGCTTATGTATGAAAGTTACTTATGTTTTAGCTGATATTAATATGGTAGCTGACATTAACACTATTAGAGTTGTGATAATACAGGATATGTGCCACCGCTTGCTCTTTTCACGTAATAATCTGGTTTCTAGGTTGTTACAAACTCAACACAATTATTTTTGCCAAGGGCATAATATTTTATCACATACTTTACTAATTTATCATATTTTAGCACTTTTAGTTTTCTTTAAATTGTATAGTATTTTAATAATTCCTTGTTCTAGGAAATGTTATCAAGAAGTAGAGAATAGCAGTAGAATAAACAGGAAAATTATGTAAAAGGCCCTGGAGTCCGTGTTTGGGTGATGTCCTATTTCTCACATATACCAGCTTTTCAGACTCTCTCAGCCTCAGTTTCTCTGCTGCAATATGGAAATAATAATAAGAGCCCGTCTTATTATAAGGCAATAAACAAGGTAATGCATATAAAGTACTTGGTGTGCGATAACCTCTCGATAATTCTAGAACTGTATGTTTGCTCTTTGCATCTGAGTCTAAGATGCATTCACCCATAGGTACAATTTTTAACATAAAGCACACATTTTTCTTTATATGAACTATATTTTTAAATTGAGTGGGGGCCTCAAATATAGTAGCAGGAGGAAGAAATTATTTTTATTCCTAATGCAGGACTTTGCTATTCTCTCTATGCATATACATATTTACATATACACACACATATTTATTTATTTAACATCAGGAATAGATACAGGGAAGCTGAGGTAGAATTTTCACTTTTTTTTTGTGGGCACGTGAGAATTTTTCTCTTGTTTGGGCACCAGAAATAATTCTAGACTAATGTGTAAATGTCAATCATTTTTCTCTCCGTGTTTTACAAAACAATGTCATAAAATGATACTTATATTCTTTCCAAGTCTCTTTTCTGTATGTATATTTTTTCTATAACTTAGAACATTTTCTTCTGCATTTTGTCACCTTTTCTACCCAAGAAGTAATTTCTTTCAATTGATAAAGCTGCAAAGCCAAAAAAATCATAATTATGTTACCACAAATAACATTAAAAATACATACAACTGAATAACAACAACAAAACCCTTTAACTGCAATTTCTTTGTTCTTTATCCACAGAGGAAATAAATTCCAAGCACCTAATTTTGAAAGGCGAAGTTGGCTAGCCTTAGGGTAAAAACTCATGGTAGATATTAAATTTGCTAGAAAGTCAAGCAATTGTCTGTGTACTTACGTTGTAAATTAACATGCTCTTCATATAAAGATTCACACAATCTTTACCTTTAGTATCGTCTCCATAATGTGTTCGCGTGTATGTGTGTGTGTACATGAGTGTACATGTGTGTATGGTATCTTAGGCTCTCATGAAACCACACACAAAAAAGTTCACAAATTCCTAAAAGATAGATATATAGAGAATTGTGGGAGTTGTGTTAATGACTTTACTCCATAATTATTGCTTCTTAGTTGCATCAACAGTTGATTTTGATTGGGGTATTTATTTCACTTTAATTTTTTATGGCTGCAGTGTATAAAGACTCCAGAAAAAAGAGGAAAGACAGCTAAATTACAGCGACAACTTTTTCAGTTTAGTTTATTTAAATTCCCTCCAGATCAAATAATTTTTCTAGCTCTACTCTGTGTTCAATTCTGCCAGACAAGGGTCCTATCATTTTAAATTCGACGTGTTATTTTCCAAGAGGATTTTTTTTAGAGAATATCTTTCACCTCTCTGTTCGGGTTGCTTATGCATTTGCTGTCTATAATGGGTAAAATACAACTGTGCGTACTCTAAATTACCAAATACGGTTGAAAAAAGTGGTAAATAGGATTCACAACAGATAAGAGCGTTGAAGCGAATGTAAGCCTTTAAAGCATGACTGCAGTAGTGTTCAGGGAAAATAAACAGGGGCTTCTCCTTGTCAGAAGGAGGAATCGTTGGTAAGTGGGAGGAGGTACATGGTAGTGATTTGAACACATATTCAATCTCTCACCTTGTGAATCATCCTCAGACACACCCATGTTCCCAGCTGACTCGTATCTGTCCCATCCTCTCCAAGGCTGTTCTATAAATTAGTGTCTCATCCAACTGGGCACTGAGTCAGGTTCTATATTAGTGAAAGGGTTGCAACTCACTTTGTTAACCTTTGACTGGAAAAACAAAAAATTTATTTCTTGTGCTGTGTTTTAAGAGAAGAACACTCTATTATTTAGATTTAAGGTTTTATTATATACTCATTGATTTATACCCTGTTTATTTATTGTGAATTGAATTGTGTCCCTCCACCCAAATTCACATGTTAAAACCCCATCCTTCAAGGTAACTGTATTTGGAAATAAGGAATTTCAAGATTTGATTAGGGTTAAATGAGGTCATAAGGATGAGGCCCTAATCCAATAGGAGTGGTGTCCCTATAAGGAGAGGAACAGACATCAGAGATGTACCATCAGAGAAAAGGCCAGTGAGGACAGTGAGAAGGGGGCTTAGGAGAAAGGCCCCAGGCCTATGGAAACCTTGATCTTGGATTTTCAGCCCCCAGAACTGTGAGGCGAAAAAGAGTCTATAGGTTAAGCCACCTAGTCTGTGGTACTTTGTTATGACAGTCCTAGCAGTCTAATACACTATGGATTAGTGGTTCCAAAGTCAGAGTATTCAAAAGTGAGTCCATTGTATGTATTTCTACCATTTGTACATATGGTTGCATATGATTAGCTATCCTCTTATTTATTGGAAATAATATATCCCAAGCTTTAGTGGCTTTATTGCCCTATAATTAAGGAGACTGCAGAAGCTTAGAATCTTTTCTGAGAGCATGGTAGCCCAGCCTCTATTGGAAGATCTAGGTAATTAAGAAATAGTCAACCTAATTAACAGGAGCACTTATGAATATATAACTATCATCATGTGGATGCATAAAGAGCCTGAAGGGAACTACATGTATTATATTCATCCACATTTCAGAATGACTCAGCCGCCTTAAATGGGAAAGTCTGAAATATAAATGAAAACAGGATAACTGGCCACACACCCTTTGCTCGAGCTAACCCACCCTTGAAGGCAGCCACTCTTGTCATTTAATTATGCAGTAGGGAGACAGTTTAACCCATAGATGTCAAAAGATGCCTTGTGGGAATTGTTAGAATGAAAGACCTGCATTCTTGACTTGTCTTTCTGAGCTTTAAAGGTGAAGGTCTGCCCACGCAACACCGATGAAATAAGGAAAAGCAAATTCTCTTTCTCTACTTATTTTGCCCTTTCTAGATAAATGTTCTATGGACTTAGCATGAGACGAAAGTCAAATTTGAAGACAAAAGTTTAGATACAGGTAGAGTTTTGAGTATCTGCCCAGAGCTAGCTTGGGCAAGGAGTGGGGAAGATACAATTGAAAACTCAGGTGGGTTAGGTTATCCGCGAGTTGAGGAGAACAATTTCTTGCTTCCTGGGTACAGCTTTTCGAAAAGACTAGTTTCTTAGTCTACAAGACACTCTCCATGGCACGGGGTAGAAGGATGTGGACACATGGGCTGAAATATCCTCACAGAGTTTCCTTATCCCTAGTTATAGATTTTCTGTGTGTTCACAGCAAATGTCTCTGTATCTCAGCCACTGAAGAGCTGAGACCCTGAAGATGTCTCAGGTACATGGAGAGTCAGTGCTTCTGCCCTCTAGATCTTGGTGTACATATGCTCCAGGACCCAAGTGCCATCTCTGGAGCTGACCCTGAGTTTTATGAGATTGTTTCTCTCTTCTTTATCTTTGCCCAGTAAAATGAGAACTCCAAATTTAAAAAAATGAGTTTACTTTAAAAATGGAAAATATTTGTTTTCTGTACATCTGAACTTAGACCTAAGGTTCGTGACTGCTACAACTACACGTCAGCATAATGCACGAGCGTGTTTGTATTTTGAAGCAAGGCTGGTGTGTGCGGTGTCAGAGAATTACAATGAGATTAATGACCTAAATAGGAGACATTTAGTAGCTGGCGAAGGATTGGGTATTGTGTGTTATTGATGGGTCACGGGATAAAGAGAGAAACCAAGAAAAGCACACAAATCAGAAGGTATGCTTATGATTCTATTTATGTCAAACCTATTTTTTTTCCCTAGAGAAATGCTTGTCTGTAGTTGAACAGAGCTTACCAGCTGAGCACTCTCTACCCCAACGCCCACAGGATGGTGTTTCCAGCCACAAAGAACCATATACCAGTTGAAATTGACAAACTGAAAATATGAGAATTCAGTGAGCCCCAAGAAGACATCTGGGTGAGAGAACCACACCTTCAGGCTTCTAAGCATGTTAATGTTTCTCCAACCAAGAAGAAAGAGCTCTGCTCATTTCCAGAGCAACTGCAATTTGGCAAAGGCCATAGGACAGTGGTTCTCAACCAGGGGTGATGCTCCCCTCCCCCTCCCTGACTGCCACCACAAGGGACATTTAGCAATGTCTGGAGACATTTTTGGTGATCCCAATGGGTGGGTGGGGATTCTGTGAGTATCTAGTGAGCTGAGACCAAGGATGCTGCTAAATATCCTACAATTCAAAGGACAGCCCTTTACACCGAAGAATTAACTAGCTTAAAATGTGGGTATGCCGCTATTGAGAAAGTCATGTCTAACATTAATACCGAATGTTTCAAAATCAAGCGAATGCTCAGTTCACAGTATCTCGCATCAGATTGCTTTTTAGACACCTGGTACCAATTAGACACAAAGAAAAGTGATTTATAGTTCGAATCACTGTAAAAATGACTTACAGCTAAAATATAAGCTGACAAACCTGCTTCTCTTTTTCAAAGAACTGATTTATAAAGAAAGGATGCTGTTCTTTTTTTTAATTTTGATTATTTCTAGAAAATATTCTTGCTTTTATGTGTCAATGAATGTAAATCTTTATAGAATTTTCACACATTTTAAAGCATGAATAGTGAACAAACACTTAAAAACCAATTTATTGGAGTATAGGATGATTACATTACTCAGAAGCACAATTGGATTTTTTATTTCAGATCTTGTGAAGAACAAAAATGTTTATTTTAGATGAGAATGTAAACCATATTGGAATGCCCCATAGACTACACATCTATGTCAGCCTTGAGAAGAAAACTAATCATTCATTATGGGAAAGATAACAGGCTATTTCTATGACATAGCAGACCTGATTCTTTCAAGTTTAAGTTTCATGGCCTAGGATGTCCTTGGGAATGGGGAGATGACACAATGTTAACTGTCATTCTGTGCATATGTGATGGTTCATCCTTTTGTGGGACCATTCCATTTCGGATGTTGGGAGATGATCACGGCATTATAAGACTCTAAAGTCAAGCAGTTGGATTGATAATGAGAAACATTTTCAAAGACAGAATTTTAATATAGACCTTTTAAACTCATGAATTCACATCAATAGAACTAATAAGCTTATGCTCACTAGGCTTCTGTGTGTGTCTATTAAGTGAAACTAATTTCACTTAATCTTAATTAATTTTCGATTTTTATTTTGTCTCCTCAGTTCACAGCTTATGCTCAGCTTTGTTGATACTAGAAATTAAAATTAAATAAGGAAGGGAAGCCAAGTTCAAGTCTACTTAGGTGGCTGACCAAACCGTTACCTTAATATGGAGATGAAAATGTGTGTGAATGCGTGTGTGTGTGTGTGTGTGTGTGTGTGTGTGTGTGTGTGTATTTCATTTCAATTTCTACAGAAATTACCTCCTTTCTCCAAATGTATCAGTTTCCATTTGAAATAACAGTACCTTTTTCTATCTAGAAATATATTCTTGAAATATTTAGAATCATGCTTTTGTTGGTACTTAGCAGTCATATAAATTACTGAAATATAAGCTATAAACTATAGCAACCATCTTTCCTATACTGACCTAAATACTTTAACATATATACAAAACTGAAGAGCTCTGAAGTCTCCAAAGGGAATTGTAGACTGTCACAGCCAGTCACAAAACTGAACATTCAATGTCAGTTGGAATTTATAGAACCAACTTTCTAAGTACTTGGTCTTGCTTCCTAAATTAATTTTTTAATCTATAATGTTGAGTTGAAATATTTTAATCTTGGAGATTAAAAACAACTGTTTTTCTTTTGAATTATCTGCTGAAAAAGAATTGTATCAACCTGGGCCAGTGCTGAAAGCTGTTCCCAGGTCCCATCTGACACTTGAAACACAGTCATATCATGCTGCTCCAGACTGTCACCAAAAGCCACATCTCATTCATTGTTAGCTCCACATGCGGCTAGAATAATTCACGTGTGTGAGTTTTTATCATTCTTCGTGACAGTGTCAGAGAGGAATGTAGGTGTCTCATGGCTCTGTCTGATGTATTGCCACGTCCACGTTGTCACCAGTAGTAACATAACAAGGACAGAGAAGACCTCCTTCCTCAGTAGCCACTTCAGAACTTCCAGTTTTAAAATGACATCTGGTTAGTGGTACCCAAAACAAACTCTTCTACAGAAAAAGGTAAAACATTATACTGTGATCCAAACCTAAAACTAAACCATTTACCTGTTGCCAGAAGCTAGGACAATAAGAACTAGTATTGTTGGCTGGTGGAATGAGTCTGGAAACACTGTCAGTGGTACTGAGGGCTGGCACAACGCTTTTTTAACCATTTCCCACCACCTGCTACCGACCTAGAATTAAAGTCTTTATCAGAAAGTGCAACAGCTGCCCTGGTGTTACAAGGGTGCCCCAATCCTTCCATTTCTCCTATTCCCAGACTAAAACTCCTACAGGGAAACTCAATATAAAGGAAATGGGAGGTGAAGAGGAGAGGATGAAGGCAGATGAAAGAAATAGGAGGGGTCCTGCGTAATGCATTTTCTTACGTGATCCATTTGTTCAAAAGGAGAAAGCAAAACAATGGGGTTGAGAAGATCCATCTCATTCAAGAGAGTTATGTGTGTTAGTGAAGGAAAATTAGCTTAGAAGCACATCCATCTGCCATCCACATGGAGATCTAAGAAAGAAATTTGACCAGGATCCAACTGGACAGAGAAGAGAGCCAAAGTTAATAGACATTTCCTGTTTTTTGGACGCTGGTCTAGACAGATCTTTTATTGAAGCAGAATACACACACATACATACGTATACATATGTAGATGCATATATACACATACATACATCTCTATATACATATAAATATGAGAATGAGAGAAGAAATGGAACATCATTCAGAAGAAACAAGGGAAGAGCAGACTGCTGAAAAGATTTACTATAGGAATGAAAAAAATGTAGAAAACTGGCATCATCAATGGGATTATAAAAAAAGGAACAGGATCCATATAAAATAGGAACAGGATCCATATTAGATCAAATTGTAGTTGTGTAAAACAGAAACATATTGGAGAAAAACAAAGATGCACTAACAGAATTAAAGCAGCAAAAAGCAGAAGAGGTGTTAAAACCAGTCAAGTAAGAGTTATAAAGCAATTGAAAAACAAACTTGAGAAGCCTTACCAGGATATAGAGGAAAAAAGCAAGGGTTAAAAACAATGAGAAAAAAAAAAAGATATGAATGGAGGAGAGAGAATGGAGAGCCACCCCGAGAATTATAGGTGTTCCAAGAGAAAAGTAAATAACAAGTAGAACAGAAGCAATTATTCAAAGATATAATTAAATAAAAGTTTCCTGAGTTGAAAAAGAATGCAAAAGCAGATCAAAAGGGCTCAGCGTGTTCAAAGTAAATTAAATGAAAAGAGAACTTTGTTACATTTGAATTACAGGGATGGAGAAAAAGACTACAAGCATTCATGCAGGAAAAAAAAGGTAAAGACAAAAGAACAAAGCTAAACTGGCCTTAGAATGATTTTTCCCCTGGACACAGAGGAGCTCTGTCTACAGAATTTTGAAGAAAAAAGTTGTTACATGACTATTTTATATTTAGCCAAGCCTTAAAAATTATCTCTTAATATAAAAATAAGGCATTTGCTAATATGCTAAACATATTCTGGAAAAAAAATGTAGAGACACATTTTAATGTATGAAATTCAAGAATAGTTAAACCAGGGTAATACACGGCTGCTACAGTGCCCGGTGGCACTAGAGAGGGTCAAGGACACAGTTTACTTCCCGAGTCCAGAGGCAAACATAATCCCAGAAAATGTGTTTAAACTGGCTGTATTAATAAAGCTACAAAATTTGAAGGATCACTGCCTCTCTCTGTACTGTCATCTGGATGAAGCCTGAAAGCAAATACTTTTATTATAAGTTATTGCTCATTATTGTGGGAATAGCTTTTTAATGAGCCACAGCAGTTCACTTGAGAAAGTTTGTCCTATTTTTTAGGTGAAATTTACCACTAATCTGAGAAATATAGATAGACAGGTAGATAGATATATAGATATACAGATTGATATATACCTATATGTGTAGATATATATAGATAATGATAAGCACTATTAAAGAACTCTTTTATTATCAAAAGGAGCCAGCACAGCTGAGTGGTTAAGAAGGTCTATTTTAGAGTCACACAGACTGAATTTTACATCCTGGCCCTTCAATTGCTCCTCGCACCTTCTTGGGCAAATCACTTAATCTCTAGGGGACTCCATTTTCTCACCTGTAAAATGGAACTATTGTAGACTTTCCTGCGTGGAATTTTTGTACGGCTAAATGAGTCCACACATTTAAGGTCCTTAGCGCTGCTGGCACACCTGCTGCTAATAAGAGATGAATGTACACCCTGGGTAACATCGTGAAACATGATCTATAGATATATGACATGTTTCATGATATATTTCAGTATATAGATATCATGTTAAACAGGAAATACATAGCAATATATTTGTGTTTTCTTTAAACTGTGGTGACTTCTTTTTTTCTATGTTTCTCTAGTTTAAAAAATTTCATATAATGAGCTTGCCTTTCTAGTTGAACAAAGTATAAGTTTAAAAAGAAATGGTCATTTAAAATAGACATAAAATATAGCTATATATTATAATTATGCATCTATTACAGATGGCAGCAACAGGCTGTACAATTGAAGACATCTCTTCTAACCCTACCACTTTTCTATTACCGGGACTCAAATTTTTCTTGATGTCCAGGCAGGTGATGACATTCCCTTCTAGGGGTTCATGGGAGGAAGCATTGCTTTTACCCTCCTCCTGGTCACTCCGATGATTCCAGTACTTTGATTTTCCTTTGCAAAAGGAAAGGTCCTAAAAATGTGAGTAGGAAGAGAGAAGAACCAAGGAGGTCTGGGTCAAAATAGGTACTCAGTTCTGTCCCATTCCTGTCATTCTCATTTCCTACATCAATCGTCCCCAACTATTGCAGTGAAGGAATTAATTTCTTCCAACCACTTCTGTGGTGAAGTACCACTCCCCGGTCTCATACATTCACACTGAACATGACTGTGGCATCAAACAGCCAGCTCCTGCGTTATCCTCCTGGGAGAATTAGACACATTTAGGTGTCTAGAAGATGGCTAAAGTTTTGAAGTGATGGGGGATGTCAAGCGTCCTGGTTTAGATTTTCTAGTTGTTGAATTTTGGTCTTCAGCCCTTCCTTTGCTCTTTTATGCTTCGTTCCATTCCATGACATAGAATGTGGTGCAGCTCTCTCAAAAAACCATCCTGACGTCTTTGCTGTAATGCCGCATCTCATTCTAACGAAACCTCCATGGTTTTGGTGGCCAATCCTAGGCCGTGTATTCCATGTCAGTAATTGAGCATTTCACTTTTGGAGAAAACCAGACATGTAACCATGGTTTGTAAGTATCTCACAAAGCATATTTTGAGATGTGTTTTTTTACCAAGCCTTTTTGCACACTATCTCATTTCTTCTGAATATTATTATTATTATTTTTTTTTCACCCAGCGACATCATCAGTGTACTGCTTACTTTGAAATCAATCTTTTCGGCTGTTTTAAGTTTTTCTAAATTCGGGTTTTTCTTGTTGTTGTCGTAATGTATGTACATTCCTTAAGTCCCCCTACTTACGGATTTTAATTTAGTGTCTGACTAGATGTACTTTTGTCATTAGTGTCACTTTTATACCGTATTTATTTAAAGTCAGCGTGGGATAATTATAAAAACAACCTCTCATGGTAACTCTCTGGAGCTCTGCTTTAATAACGACACACTACATTTATGGAGGAAGTTTACTGTGTGCCAGGCACTAAGTGTTTTATTTACGTGTTAACAAGTCCTCCCATAACAATAAGAATCAGGCACTATTTTGAATCACCATTTTACAAATAGGACACCTGTGGTTTGGAGAGGATAAATAGTACAAGTTTACACAGAAACGACAAGGGTCTTGGGTCGGATTATTTCCAAAGCCCTTTCTCTTAACTTCTACACTAAATTGCCCCTGAGTGAACAACTCCTGTGTTTGTCTGCTTGGCTTCAGTGGACAAACACTGCACCTAAGAGACCAATGGGATACGTCTTAAACTTCACAGGCCTGTTCTCTCTTTGCAGTTTCCAAGAACAGTGATAAAAATCAGAAAAAAATATTTCCTAGAATCATCAAATATCAGGAGGTTCCAGGAAGTTAGTTTCTGACCAGTGTTTGTAAACTGTTCACAAGTAAGTAGAAACAGCATTACATAAGTTTTCAACTATATGGAAGTATTTTAAAAAGTTAGGAGTTGTGTATGACGGGGCACTTCTGAGCTTTTGACAAGATGATTCTCAGGAATCTTACCTTTAGTTTCAGTTTGGGTATTAGATGTGCTATAACGGGAAAGAAAAGAATAAGCATTTCAACTACAGCTGGCTCATGCTCAGAAACCACACTTCTGCGTATCATCAGCCATTAAAAAAATGTTTTGCTCTTTATGGCACATGTCATAAAACATCAAAAACAGTGAGAAGCCTTAGCATGTCTTCTGAGTCAAAAGGGGGTGGAGGGGTCGGCACTGCCTTGTCTGAAAAATGTTTACATCACAAATAGTTTTGCTTTTGAGGTTCTAGACAGGCGATCATACCTGCAGAAATAGTCCTGACTCGTCCAAATCCTCGCTCGCAGCAAAGAGTGAGGAGGTTTGACGGGAGAGACGTGCTGATGGAGCTGGACCCTGAGCAGGCAGCAGGAATCCATTCCACACCCTGTACTTTGACAGACCTGTTCTTGCTTTGCTGCCCATGTGCAAGAAAGCAGTTTTTCTAAATAGCTACGTTTAGATTAAAACTCAGTCTAACAAAAGTTCAACATGTACCTATTAAATTGAGATCAAAACAGACAAACAGACAGAAACACAAACCAGCAGGCATCCTTCTTTGAAATATTCCATTTCTTAGAAAGCATCGAACAAAATCTTTGTATGAATTTTGGAAAAGGGTGCCCTAACTCTGAACAGAACATAGAGGCTCTAGGAAATAGAGCATTGTTTTTTTGGTGAGAATAAATGAAAGGCAGGAATGAAAAAATACATGCGTTTGCTTTGGAGCTCAGACCGTGTGCCTGGGGCCTCGCTGTGGGGAGTGACGTGCTGACCCTGAGTCATCTGGGGGAAACAGCAATTGAGAATTAAGAAACCTTGCCTGGGGATGTGTCCTCACACCAAATCCCTCCAGCCAGCTTGCCAGATGCTAACTCAGTTGGAGGAGGTGGATTATGCCCAAGGAATGGATAAATCTTCTCACCGATACTCAGACATGGATGTTATTTTATGGTTCTTTTTACAAAGGCAGATGATCGGATTTAAGGAAGTAGAGAGAGGGACAAGTGTAAGCTGTCATGGGGATCTTTCTACTTTAATCTTTTAAATGCATTACCTTATTTTCTCTAGTAGATATAATTCCTCAAAAGCAGCCTGTCATTGGATTTTTTACAATTTTAATATTTTTGATAAATGTGTCATTTTAAAAGCGTTCTTTTAAAAGGTAAATGACAACATCGAATTTAATTATTTAACAATTAGTAAGTCTGAGTACTGGGTTTGCTAACGCTTATTGCCCTTGTAGGAAAATAAGGCCAGAGTGAACTATAACAGAGGTGGTGATGTTTACCAGGTGGTAATGTGATAATTGGTTTACCTGTGTAATTGTAACTTGCTGAGTACTGAAGTGAAAATTGACTTTGACATCACCAGTTCCAGGTTGTGTTGTATGGGAAGAGGAGAGTTTACCACATCTTCTGGGGTTGTGCTCAGGAGTCTTGATGTCTTGCTCTGCTGTTTACTTGTTCTAATTCGGGGTAGAATACTTCTCATTTTAAGGGGATCAAAGACAGTTTGGAATTTGGGATGCAGACAGTTAAGGAATGTATGTATGTGTAGGATACCTTCTAAGCCTAAATGGAAAGTATTACTATCCTGATAAATTTCCTCTTTTGCGACATCTCTCAATCGTATGCTTAATAAATGTACTAGTGATTCCTTCCTGCATCATAAAGGCACTAGTATTTGATGCTGTGATAAAGCGTGACATAGTTGGTGCAGGGAGAGGGGGCAGGTCAGGAATGGATGTATTTTTGGCCTTTCATCACAGAAACTAAAGCACAGCTGTTAATTGCCAGCTGTCATAGACTTTTGGACAAGCTAACCTTTGACACTGTTTAGGAAATATCTTCCCCTGCCTCCCTCTGGCTGCGCTTAATTCCTTGCCCAGTCTTGATTTGGACACATCCCTGTAGCCCTCTTTCCAGCTCTTCTTTAGGCCTCATACGTCCTCGTCCTTTGACTGTCAGCTTACTCTTAGTAAATCGCGTTTGTCCTTATTGGGAAGCCCGAGACCTGACATCTCCCATCGTATTTTCTCTGTGTTCTCTGCTTCAACTTGATACACCCTCTCCCACTCCAAAATGCTGCCCCCTATACTTCCTTTCCCTTTCATCGTTTCTCCTTCTTTTTCTTTAAAGTTCACATATATAGATGGTTCTCCCCTGGTGGTGATTTTGCCCTCAGGGGACAGTTGGCAATATCTGAAGCTATTTTTGATAGTAATGACCAGAGGAGAGGAGTTGCTAAGGCACCTGGTGGTCGAGGTCAAGGATGTTGATACACCTCCTACAATGCACAGGACAGCTCCTCACAACAATTATCTGATCCCACATGTTAGCGGTGCCCAAGTCATGGAACCCTGACATCCATCCATCTACCTCCACGTATATGACCAAAAGGATTAAACAGCTTTGACTATTCTAATTCTCCATCTCTGTTTGCAGCCAGACAGCCAGAATCTTTCCATGTAATGCCATTCTGACACTTCAAATCAAACCCACCCTCAAATCTTGCCGCAGGTCAATTCAAATGTCCAACTTTTTATGTTAATAGGATCTTCTCTGTACTTTCTTAGGCTTGAGGTTTGGGCTCTTCACTGACCTCCATCTCCAATGCCTCTCTCCACTGTCTCATAAGCAGTCTCGCCCTATTTATGCAAGGACTACATGAAGAGTTCTTTGTCGAAGAGATGGAATAATCTAGAAGCTTGACATTTAGATGGTGAATAGTTTAGTTTTTGGCTGAGAAATTCTCCTTTAGTATAATTCTAGATAAGAGAGCACCTAGGTGCCCAAGGTAAAAGTTTTCAATAAGCTGGAGAAAAACAGTGGCTCACGTGGAACTTTCCTCTGCTTGGGTCTCTTCTGTTTTCTCAGAACCGTGAACCTAGCTTGTCTGACCTAATGTGCTACTGACCTGCACTAGACTCTTTTCTTCAGCTCTGATCCTTTTTATTAAACTCATCACTCTAGTTATTCCCCCACTTCCTCCTCTACTCATCCTAACTGGTCCAGAACAATTGTCCCAAACTGAATCCTGCATGTCTTTCATCAGTCAAGGCTCGAAAATTGAAGTCACTAAAACTATTTGGTGCCATGCAGAATGACATGCCGATCGATATATTAATGTAAAATTCATTTTACAAAATGCAAGAGATATTTTACGTAAACACTCAAAGTCTATTTTTATAAATGTACCCATTAGATATTTGCCTTTGAGAAAAGTTTCAATAGAGCTTTTACTGTTTCTTTCAATTAGTAATCATTAGTTTTCTGTAGCATTTCCTTGAAAAAGAATATTAAAGGGCTAGAACAATGTCACAGGGGAAAAACTTAAGTTTGGAAGCTATGTGAAAAGCAGTGATTGTGGAATCAAGCATTTAGTTGGTCACATGACTGGGTATCACGATTCTTAGTCTTTAGGATGAAGATCTTCAGTATAGCTGAGTTCTGAGAGAATCAGTCATCCTTTGTTCTTTTGGCGTGGTGCAATGCAGGAAACACTGGCTTCAGTTCAAAATTTAATTTATACTTATAAAGTTATAAATTTTCTGTGGGCTACTAAAAGCTAAACAGGCATGAAACAAGACACCATGCAATTGAAATGTTATTATTTCAAATCCAGCGATGGACTCCTGGACATGAAATTAAGACTTTTCTCAGCTTTGATTCTTAATAATAATAATGTCTTCCATGTACAGCATTTTACAGTCTGCAGATTTGTAAAGAAATTGTTTAATACTCTGTAATTTCTCTGCATGTTCCTGTATATAATGATACTCATCTTCCTATATTTAATTATCTGTTCTTTGAATTCCTTGAGGGCAGAAACTGTTTCTTCCCAGCACCTATCAAAATTCCCAGGTCGGAGCTGCGATTCCCTGCTCTTGAATGAATAAAAGACAAACTCTGCATTTCTTAACCGTTGCTCATTGCTCTCTTTTTGAAGTCTCCTCTCCCTATTCAGTTCCATCATGAAGTACCCCCCCCAGCTCTCCTGCCATTTTTTTTTTTTTTGGTGTTGCTTTTATTCCTTCCCTCTGACTTTAAAGTTCTGTGCTCATCCCTTGCTGCCTTCTCTTGCTACAGCCTCTTTCTTGACTGTTTCATTCACTAGCAATTCTCTATAGCCAACTCTGGGTCAGTAATTCCCATGTTATTTCCAAACTTGATCGCTGACCTGAGTTCCAGTTTCGTATCTCTAAGGTGTTCTTCTGACACTAGGAATATAATTTGTTGGAACAAAGCACACGGTTTTATCATTCAAGCGATTCAAGATTTTATCAGAAGGAATTCCTGATTTTTAATGCCATGAATAGCCCACATGTCACCCAGACGCAAAACCAGGAATTCATTTTTTATTCATTTTTCTCCTTCCCAACAGCTGCAAATCCTCTGAGCACTGCTATTTCAGTGTTTTTTTTTTTTTGTAGTTTGTTTGTTTTTTCACATTAGAATGGAGCATATTGAGCCTTCTGTTTTAAACCCACCATTTAGATCCTACTGTTTTTGCCTAATCTGTAAGCCGTCACAAGCATTGGACCAACAGCATTACATTCTACGGAAAAAGTACCCACAGACACTTCTGAAATAAGATTTCTGAGCCTTTAAAAGAGTATGACAATTCTATAATGCTGCAATATCTGTGATTTGTTTCCTTACAAATTTCTAATTGATCACCAGAAAAATCATACAAACCATCATCTATCCATTAGAAATCATAATGAACATTCTCAGTCAGTCAAGTAATTAATGGAACATAAAATGAGCCATTGCTAAGATGGCAAGTAGTAAACTTTGATATTTCTAATAAATCGATGGAAAAATCAAAACTTCTTGACATAAGTTTTTGAGCCGTAAAACTCTGATTTGAGTAATTTGAACTTGGTAGAATTACTGGCCACAAAAGAAAAGTCACATTAACAGAATCTAAAAGGGTAAAATTTGTTACTGAAAATAAAACAAAACAAAAAACAAACCCAAACAAACATACCAAAAACACTAGTGATTGATAAATCAGTTATTGATTTGTAACTCTCTCTGGGGAAAAAGAATTTACCTTAATTAAGGTAATTTTAGTGAAATAATAATAAAAGAAGTGGAAAAATTAGGAATAGTTTATCTTCACTGTTTATAATGTTGATTAAGGAATCAAGTGGCTTAAAGAAGTATCTATGGAGAACTCTTTCTCTTCAGAAATTTTCCAGTTGCTATATATTCTGATAATACTCATATTCGGAATGTCCTCAAGGCAAACATGGTGGTGTGAAAAATCTACTGTATCAAAATGGCGTGGTAAAAACAATATGAAAAAATCGTCCTCCATTTTCCTCTGCTCACAGATACAGCTTAGATTAAGACCTTTATTTCTGAAATGGCTTTTTGTTCAGTATCTCTGCAATTGAGTTTTTAGCTCTCAAACGTCTCGCATTTTTCAAGGAAAATTCTCATTCTGTGTTGATGTTTAGTAATGTTTTTGTTTTGTTTTTGTTTGTGTTTGCGTTTTGCACAGCCTCCAGCTCAATACCTGGCACATCGTAAATGCTCAGGAATTACTTTATCTTTCCCTATGTCCACTTCTTTCCTTACTTCCAAACTCCTGAGCCCGGTTTTGAAGATGGATGCTTCATCTATTTAACTGCTCTCTAACATAGCAGTTTCTTCTTCCTCTTTCGTTTTTGCATATCCTGCCCTCCAGAAAATCTGATCGCCAAGCTTATCGCATCCTCCCGTTACCCTGCTTTCCTCAAGCAGGTGTCTCCTTCCACATTACTCTCCCCCTTATCTCTGTTGGTCTGAATATTTTCTGTTCCATGTACCAAACTTTTCTGCCATCTCCTCAAAGAAACCTTCTCTTATCTCCTTCTAAAGAAATGTGGGGTCTGTCTCCTGGTAACCAACCCAGCACTTTCTTTTTACTTTGGTGGGACTCTATACATCTGTCTTCTCTCTTTACTAGAATTTCTAAGTTCCATAAAGACAGGGATTATTCTTGTCTATTTCTGAAATCTAAACAGGGTTGGGGCAGTTACTTACAGATGTTAGGTGCTCATGAACTCTCTGCTGCCCACTGTGTGAAGACCAGAGGTGACAAGATGTTTTTGTGGAGCCCGATCTAATAAGAGTTGTGACCCTTCTGTAGGGTAAGCCCGCATACGTCAGTCCCAGTGACGAAAGAGGGGTTACTCACAATGGACTGGGGACTACTGAAATGTAAAGTTTTCTTATAAATGCTTCTCAACTCCCTAGTCTTTCTTCTCTTAAGTCTCACTCTAAAATATTTCCCTTAAAACTATGCATTTGGAAAACAATGTATTGTGTTTTTATCTTTCTTTATGGATTTTCCTCTGTCCTTGGGAAGTTTAGAAGTTTGGAGAGAGGGCCTGGCGATAGGCAAAAGGCCCTTCCTATGGGAAAGGTTTGATGTTGACCTTGCAACATGACTGGTTGGCATGTGCTCGAAGACAGAAGTGTTTCCAACCACGACACAAGTGTCTGAAGTCCATCTGCTAAAAATATTCCTGACTTTCCTATTAGTCATAGGTTATTTTAAATCTTTAACTTTCATTAAAATGAAATTTCTCTGCTTGGCAGATCGATGTTTAATGCAATCACTTTCTTGCATATTTGCCCAGCTCTGACGTTGGTTTGAGTTAGTTTCTGCTTCATTACTATATCCTGGGGCTTTAAAAAAATTTTTGACTTCTCCTTGATTACACATTTTCAAAGATTCTACAGTATTTTTATATTCAATAAAAAAAAGGTAAACATAATCATACTTTTGGAAAGCCCTGAGACCATTTGCTTTTCTATGGTTCTTATTATTAAGAAGAAACTTGGTAATAACGTGTTGCCATTAAAAACTCACAGTATGCTTTAACTATTCCCATTATGAGCTAATAAAGCACCAATTATTTCTCTTTAATCCAGAACATGCTTTTGTTATTACCTATCAGTTTAAATAAGAGTACGGATTAAGAATATCAAGATTATCTCACCAGTTCAAATAATTGGTAAAAGAACATGAGATAGTAAGAATGAAGTCACTTATATGTGCCTGAGTTTGCAATGAGAAAGGGAGTAGGGATTGGCAGAAGAAGTAAGAAAAAAAGCTTTGTTATTTGGCTTTCGGTTAATCAAGCACAACCATGTGAACTTTTCAGGTACTAATGAAGAGTTTTAAATGCAATTGCTGATTTTCTGGCAAAGTAAGTATATTTCTAGTCCTATGGGAAAAATTATATATCAGAACCTTGTAGGTTTGATAAATTCTCAAGATTTCCAGCCTACTTTTATAGGAAGCAATTTGCTCAAGTTTCAGACTCAAAAAATTTTCTCACCCAAAGAATGTAACCATACTAATAAAAGAGCCATTTTGTCTTTAAGTACAAATCACCCTACAGATTGTGGTACTAGAAACATTTTGGTTATTTTCCCCCTGTTAATTAACACATAGAAATCAATTAGGTTTGCTCCTGTAATTTTCATTTAGAATAGAGCATTAAATTTAACAGATGATCAATTTCATTACTTTCACTGAGAGGTTTTTTGTAGCTAGTAGCCACCTGCTTGCAAGCATTTTAATACGAAGTGCCACACTTCCATTTCTGAAAGCAGATCCCCACACCATCTGCCTTAGAATCACCTGGGATGCTCATTAAAGACGCTTGTAGCTGGTTCTCATGGATGTCTCCTGAGTGTGACCAGGGATTATTAATGTTAAGGAACACCCTCAGTGATTGTGATGTACACCAACATCTGAGAAATGATTGGTTAGTGAGTATGCTTTCAGGCAATCAAGATGGATTCACATGACAATGAATTATGGTGATACAAATAATCAATGTCAATAAATAGCATTAGCCAAGCATTCCTGTTTATATAAGGTCAAATTACTATTAGTTTTGACATAAATAGGATAGAATGGCCATTTGGTTTGTTACCATTGAAATGGGTTCAGAGAATTCAATCAAGGATGGCAAGACAACTGCTGTGGATAAAATCTGTTTGAACTGAAGGTGTCACCTCAGCCTTAAAGGTATCTTTAGTTCTGAATGGCAAAGGTAAGCATGGGGAGGAGGTCAGAATGGAGGGAAGTAAATAAAATTGAAGGTACAGTTTTAAGGAGACAAAGAATTCATTGTTAATGGACACGTATTGTTTCTTCTTCAAAGGAAAATACGAATGTGTATTTCTAAAACTCAGGATTGCATTTAGAAAATTCTACTCATCATCTTTTAAAATTATGCATAAAAGACTAAAACAGATAAAGTATATTTTTAAGATCTATTCCTTGATACTCTTTTTTCTTTAAAAATAAGAGACAGAAGTCAGAGAATTATAGAATAATCGATTTTCAAGGAAGGGCAAAGGCAAATTATTATATAATTAAAACAAATTATAAATTTAATGCAACTTAAACTTGTTTAGTATCCATTCTGTGACCAGAACTATCTTAGGTCCCAGGAAATTAAAGATAAAAAGCCACTGACTCCGTGGAAAAGCTTTAAGAAAAAGAAGCCAATTTGAAAAGGCTACATGTTATAACTCCAACTATGTGACATTTTGCAGAAGAAAAAACTCTGGAGACAGTAAAAAGATGAGTGGTTTCCAGGGGCTAGTCAGGAGAGATAAGTAGATGGAACACTGAGGGTTTTTAGGGCAGTGAAACTACTCCGTATGACATTCTGATGGTGAATATATGTCATCATACATTTGTCAAAACCCATAGAACGTACACCACCAACAGTGAACCCTAACGGAAACTATGGGCTTTGGGTGATAACAAAGTGTCAATGTGGGTTCATTGACTGTAACAAATGTATCTTTGTGCTGCGAGGCGAGGGGTTGATAGTGGAAGGGGCTGTGTGTGTGTGTATGTGTGTGTGTGCGTGTGCGTGTGTGTGTGTTGGGAGTAGTGGGTATCTGGCAGTTCTCTACACTTTCTGTTCAGTTTTGCCGTGAACCTCAAAATGTTCTAACCAGTAAAGTCTATTTAAAAAAAAAAAATGGTTACTGATGCTCCCTGGAGGACACTAAGAGTCTAATGAATGAGACTAATGTTGAAACATTCAATAGAGTTCAAAGTCATCAGGGCAATAGAAGAAGTAAATATTAAGAAACGGGATAACAATTAACTATGGAAAGAGAAGAATCAGGGAAGACCTTTGCGAAGTTGGATATCTGAACTGCATTGTGAGGATCAAGATAAACCTCTCAGGTAGATGCAGTCCAGCATATTGACATTCTGGTATATTGACATTGGTAGGGAACTGTAAATCAACTGGCATTGCTGGAACACAACTGGAAGTAGTGGAGAGAACAGTAGAAATGAGGCTGAACAAGTAGGTAAGGAAGGGCCAGGTACATCAGGATGGCTGACAGACATATATTCATGCACAAGTATATGTACACATATGTACATATAGACACATATACACACATACACAAGCACATGAATATATGTTATAAAAAATTAAGATATTTAAACTTGTTGGAAAACCACTGAAAAACTTTTAGCAGGGAAGTGATGTGACCTAATTTGCATTTTATAAAGAGCCCTTAGGTAGTAATGGGGAGATGGAAGGGAACAGAAAGTAGATGGAAATACCCAGTTAAATTAACTGAGTAAAGTTAAGATTCTACAACAACAAATGAAAAACCAGATTGAGATTGAAGAGATATTTAAGAAGTTGAATCAGCTGAACTTGATGAGTCTTTCCTCATGAGAGGTAAGAGAAAGAAAAGTCAGAAATTTGTTCTCAAGTTTTGGGATTAAGAAAATCATGCTAAAGTCAAGAGAGGAAATATAGAAGTATGACTCATTTTAGAGGAGGCTGTTGTCTCAAGATTAGAAATTTGATGTTCAACATATTGAGTTAGAGGTATCTCTGGGACATCAATCCATTCACCTGAACCTCTTTTCAGATGCCCACCCTGGGCCAGATACTGGGGATTCAGCAATGAACAAGGCAAGTATGGTCCTTGTCTTTGTGGAGATTACTGTTGGTGGGAAAGGAAGCCTTTTACACAATAACTACAGGTATGATGTCTGTTATGAAAGAGGAGGTATAGCTAGATATACAGGAGAGGCTTAGGAAGAAGACAGTTTTGAAAGCCATCAGAATATAGGTGAGAAGTGACAGCATAAAGACAAATGAGGTGGCTGAGAAAGATGACAAATGAGAAGAGGCAAAGGTTGTGAAATGGGAGCATCTCAGTATTGGACAGCGAAGGAGCCGATGAAGGAATGGCCAGAGAATCACAGAGGGAGAGCCAGGCGAGAGTGGTGTTTGGAATCGAGGCAGAAATTTCAGGAAGAAAGAAGTGATCAGGATATACTCTGGAAAGCAGAAATAAGAGAAAGCCTCAGAGGTATCTTTGGGTCTGACAATATGGAATGCTTTTGTTCTGATTGTGAAAGCCTTTATAGTGGATTGGTAGGGGCCAAAGCCTCATCAGAGTGTGTCGAGGTTGAAGGAGAAGTCATCAGAGAAGACAACTGAAGATGACGTCTTCTAGAAGTTTGGTACTAGACGGAACGTGGAGGGTGTGAGGGGGAGTAAATACATGTCTACAGGATAGTGGGCAGGCACTTGAGAATGGGAAGCATTTGAACATACTTAGTGACAAAGGAAAATAAACCAGTGGAGAAGAAGTTGAAAATTAGGTAGCAAAGGGCTAAATTATGGAGCAAGGCCCTGACAAGGCCCGGAGGGCATGGGGTCCATCGATAGGTCTTAAGTTAACTTTAAACAAGTGGAAGGTGAATTTTTCCTTCAAAACTAAGTGGAAAGAGGGAAGAGTGTGTATAGATGTACATAGGAGAGAAAGGGGATGCTTGCAGGAACCTGGAGAGGAACCTAGAGGAGAATATTAAACTAGAATCCAAAGATAAGCAACTTCTTTGATGTCATTAAAATTGTCAGTCTTGATCACTCTAATATTTGTATCCCATAATATATTTTCTCACACTTAAAATTTTATCTCATCAGAATTTTAAAAAAGGAAGACCAAAACATAAAAAAAAATGTGGCTCCGATGCGAAGTGAATATCGAACATAAAAAATTGATTTGCTTTATAAAGGACCTCTCTCAGGCTTTATATTTAAAGGAGGAAAGACACTCTGGACTCTACAGATCACAATAGGGACAAGATTCCAAAAACTTCGGAGGTCATGTCGTTCTTGGAGGTTTTTCTAACAAACAGAAGCTTTGCTGTGGAGTTCTGTAAATATTTATCAGCCATGACTTTTACCCACAGGAGGTTAAAGAGCTCTGAGTTTTGGATGAGAATGCATAGTTGACCTGGATTAATAGGCCAAAAAAAAAAAAATCTTCAGATTTAAAACTCAATGCAACGAAATAATGACGTCTTTTGCAAAACATCACAAGACAATAAGAATCGGTCCAGTCATTTACAAAACAGTAAAAGTATTTTTATGACTTTTATCATTATAATCATATTTAATAAATTATGTTTGCTTTCAGATTGGTTTCGATTGCCTCAGAAGAAAATGAAACGGGACGTATTCTTCAAATAAGCGAGAGGCTAACTGGGTTATTTTTAACATTAGAAATTTGTTATTTTCTTCCTCACTTTTCAACTGTCCCTGATTCAAACTTGTCAGACCGCATGCCATTTCATTCAAAATTTCACGCGTTTCCATGAAAATACATCATAATTTTTATTTTGCAAGGTTAAGAATTTTTAGTTTCTTAAGTAGTTAACTTCTTGATGACTTTATTATAGAAGTAGATCATTTTATTAACTTATAAATAGACACGAGACAGTGTGTTCAATAGGTCATTCAAGAGGAATGGGAAAGATCAAAAGGGAAGCAGAGACCACCCTCCAACTCTTCAGAAGTGTGTTCGTTCGTAATTCGTTTGATCACCTGCAAAGCATTTCAGGGAATTGGAAAGCACGTCAACGTGAACTAAACGCGATTTTTCTCTTAATAATTTCATGGTGTTTATTAAGATGCACAGGAATGTGTTGGCGTGCGGCAAAGTGGGATAGAGATTCTTTGTTATATTCTATGATCCATCCGTCCTGTCAGCAATATGCTTGACAATGAGGGGATACAGTTATTAGTGTGACAAGCAGCGAGCATGTCCTTGAGAGTTCACACAGGAAAGAGGCTTAGGAGAGGTTTTCCTGAATGTGACAACTCAGAAATTTACATGATGTTACAAAAAACAAGCCATGGAGCGGAAAAGAAGTTTTAGAAACTGTCAATAATAATAAATAGATTTCATCCAACCATGCTAGAGGAAAGAGCAAATTTTCTCTTTTCTCTATAGAAAATGGTATTATAACATAGTTTTCATATGACGAGGCCATCAAAGAATATATAGTCAAAAATGTAAGAAAAAGTCTTATAAAGATGTTTAATTAATAAAAAGCGTTTAATTAATGAAAACTTAATGTTCTTTCAGATTCTGTTATTTGTCACCTTTGAAAACTTTGTAATTTCCTGCGATCTGTTTTATTATAAATATGCACTTTTATACTTAATTTTGTATTTTACATTCTTTTTCTTAAAGTTTCCCCCAAAATTTATATCTGTTTTGTTATAAATTTTATAATTTTTATTGGAAATAGCTTTTTCTAGAACATTAAAAAAATGCTTCAGTATTTGATGCTTTCCTGGACAAGGCTCATTTAGCCGTGTCCAAGGGTTCAAAGTATTTTCCTTATAAGCACATTTTTATTGTAATAAAATTTTATATTTTACAGTACTTACATCTTACTCAACGATTGATTCTTCTTTTATATTTAGTCTATTAGAGTTTTTCTTTTTTTCAAACTAGTAGTCTCCAACTCACAAAAGAATAAAACCAAGATGCTCATGTTCATAATAGGATCATAAAATGACATTTAGACAATGATGTGTATGATTTGAAGGGTATACACAAAAGTAAAAATCGCTGCTAATGTATAACTAGACTGTTTCTCACTCTTATAATATACTTTTTACAATTAAAAGTATTTTTAAAAATCAATGCACACGAAGTCCTAAATATAAAACAATATTTTGGGAACTTCTCACTAAAGGAGTACTGATTTTTGATGTCTGTTTTATTAGTGATAATTTTTTATTAAGAATTATTGGGGTGACTGATTAATGGAATCAAGTAAGTTTCAAATGTACAATTCAACATATGTCATATATATGTGCATTGTGTGTTCATCACCCAAACTAGACTTCCTTCCATCACCAAATATTTAACCTCTTTACCACTGTCTACATCCCTCCTCCCTCCCTTCCCACTGGTAACCATTAATCTGCTGTCCATGTCCATGAGTCTCTGTTTGTCATGTTAGTTTGTTGCTTTCAATTTTATATCTGCACAGATGAATGAAGTTATATGGTTTTTAACTTTTTCTGTCTTACTTATTTCTCTTAGCATGATAATCTCAGAATGCATCTATGTTGTTGCACATGGCAGCATTTCATCTTCTCTTATGGCTGAGTAATAGTCCATTATATATATGTACCATATCTTCTTTATCTAGTCATCTATTAATGGACATTTTGGTTGTTTCCATGTCTTGGCCACTGTGAACAATGCTGCTATGAACATCGGGGTGCATATATCTTTGTGGATACATGTTTTCAGGTTTTGGGAGGTAAATACCCAGAAGAGAGATTGCTGGATCCTATGGTAATTCTATTCTTATTTTTTTTGAGAAAACTCCATACTGTTTCTCATAGTGGTTGTACTAGTTTGCAGTCCCATTAGCAGTGTATGAAGGTTTCTTTATCCCCACGAGCTCTCCAACACTCGTAATTACTTGTCCTGTTGATGACAGCCATTCCAACAGCTGTGAGGTGATATCTCACTGTGGTTTTTGCATTTCCCTAACAGCTAGTGGAGTTGAGCATCTTTTCATATGTCTGTTGGCCATTTATATGTCTTCTTGAGAGAAGTGTCTGTTCAGGTCCTCTGCCCATTTTTAAATTGGATTGTTGTTTTATTTTTTGTTGTTGAGTTGCACATGTTCTTCATATATTTTGGATATTAAACCCTTATCAGAGGTGTTGTTTGCAAATATCTTCTCCCATTCGAATGGTTCCTTCTTTGCCTTGCGATGATTTCTTTGGCTGTGCAGAAGCTTTTTTAGTTTGATATAGTCCCATTCAATTATTTTTTCATTAGCAATAAATTTACTGCCCTGCAATAAT
>NW_011888874.1:2706861-2715250 GCF_000151845.1 Pteropus vampyrus
CTCTCCAACACTCGTAATTACTTGTCCTGTTGATGACAGCCATTCCAACAGCTGTGAGGTGATATCTCACTGTGGTTTTTGCATTTCCCTAACAGCTAGTGGAGTTGAGCATCTTTTCATATGTCTGTTGGCCATTTATATGTCTTCTTGAGAGAAGTGTCTGTTCAGGTCCTCTGCCCATTTTTAAATTGGATTGTTGTTTTATTTTTTGTTGTTGAGTTGCACATGTTCTTCATATATTTTGGATATTAAACCCTTATCAGAGGTGTTGTTTGCAAATATCTTCTCCCATTCGAATGGTTCCTTCTTTGCCTTGCGATGATTTCTTTGGCTGTGCAGAAGCTTTTTTAGTTTGATATAGTCCCATTCAATTATTTTTTCATTAGCAATAAATTTACTGCCCTGCAATAATATTAGTCTCAGAAACCATTTGCACTGGTTCAATTACATTTTAGCAAGGATTCAAAAGTAGTTATTTTCATATTTATTTTCTAGAGTCCAATATCTGAGGAAATCGATATGTATTTACATATATCTTGATAGTATGCATTTGGTAATCACAAATGAATTGATTATTGCAGAGTGACTTGGTGTTTTCGTTCCCCTGCTATCTTTACATAGCTGCCTCAGTATTCCTGAAAATAGTATAAGGTGTCTGAATGGATAATTGACGTTTTTCTCTGTCTGAGATGATGGCAGGGCGACTTTGGCCATCTGGGTACTTTCTTAAAAAAATGAACCTTGTGGAAAGCAGGAACTGTATAAAAATGTTGTGTTTCGAATTGCCTATGTAAGAGGCAAAGCTCTCAGAAAATGGCTGTTTGCTTTAGCTCTGCATTATCTATGGAAGTTGTCTTAGTTGGGTTTCATAAGGTCAAGATCATAGGTCAACCCTGAGGACAGAGCCACCATCTGCACCCCGGTTCCCAACCAAGTGTCTAAAGGTGTGTGCTGATGTTCACAAGTTTGAAGAGGAGGGGAAATTAGGCAAGATAAGTGCAGATGTATCCCTGATAGGAACAGACAAATTCACCATCTACTTACTTAGGCCTGGAAAATGACGAATCTGTAGCATCATTTCCATACACAAAGGAGAGTGTGTTACTGCAAACACCAATTAGTGAGAAAAAGAAAAATGGCTAGTTTTGGAAACAGTTTGTCATTTCGAAAATCAAGCTTAGTAAATAGAGTTACATTAAAAGCAATCCCGAAATATGGCATAAATGTCACACCCCGGCAGGTTTGGTGATATTTCCATCGATGTGAAATTAATTGTACGTGATGCTAGTTTTACCATGTTTATACCTGTGTATTCCTATTGACAACTGGCTAAAAATTAAAAGGCTTCATGTAGTAAAGCCAACATTCCATACATACAACCCAAATAAAGGGTATTTACTTTGAGTAATATTTTATCAGTTTGTGGCAGCTATGGATTCCAACTAGACACATTGTATATTTTTCCTTAGTCTTGATGTTGGATCTTAACGTAGCAACAGATCACAGGATTTATTTTCCCCAGTAGAATCTACTGTATGTTAGAACCACCTTGTTTTCTGGAATTCCACTTACAGCAGTACTTTGTCTTAGGAAATGAAGTTAGAATTGAACATGGTTGTGAAAAAAAAATAGATAGCATGTCATGATGAACTATAGTGCTTGGCAAAAGTGGCTTTCACCTAGGGCCGATACAACTCAAGATGGGAATATGATTCTTTGTACCTAATTGATAAAAGATTGCTCAGCGCATCCTGTGAATTGTTGACTCCCATAAACAAAAATTGGAACTCAGTTGGCATTGCCTGGCAATAAAGTTTCTAACTAACGAGAATAATTATAAAGTTGCTCATCCACAAGGCAGTGGGGCTGGCAAACAATTTAGGAGCTAAATGGTTTGTCACATATTTTCCTTGCCCTTGTAAAAATCTGTTACTTTACACGGTGTATTTTGCTGCATTCTAGTACTATCACATTGTGTGAGTGCATTTTGGGGGCATGGTTAAAGACAAGCCCTTTCAGGAACATGAAGCCAACCAGAGCCCACGTAACTCAAGCGTCGACTTTAATTCTCCCAGATGTGTTTTTTATTGATGCCAAATTAGAGGCCATTTTGAAAGCTTGAATTCTTTGTGAGTTTTTATTGTGGTTTTATTAGTCCGTAGCTGGAGTCTTAGAAGTGTTTTTAAGGCATGGATATTTTTCTGTGTTTACAGTTTTCAAGCGGATTACAGTGAAATAAATATTTTGTATGGGGTCTCCCACCCCTTTCTCTATATCATCCCTTCCCTGAAACTCCCAAGCTTGTGAAGTCAAATTTTAGTTTTAACTCAATGGTAATTCACTAGTAATTCATAATAGATGTCTTATTTATGACAACAAATGTATCATTTATTATATGTTTAGTGAACATATTTATGAAAAACTGAAAGACCAGCCATTCTGGGCTGTTCTTTGTCATTTTAAACAACAATCCTTGTTTTGGCTATAAACAGAATTATCAAGTTGGCCGTGCCTGACTGTCTTAAACTAGGATGATAGACCATGTGGGTTTCGATGAGTAGGGGATAAAATCAAGGTAAGGCAGGTGTGGAGCAAGTTTGGAGAAGACTGGCTGCGACAGGAGATATGATTCATTCCCTCTGGCTCAACCAGAAGTACAGCCAGATTTCAGTGGGTCTTATCAAGGAGCAATGGTGCCTGTTTGAGCAGGTAACCAAGAAAGTGAAGGTGAAAGTCAAGGTGAAGTGAAGGAGACCAGAAACTAAGTCCACCTCTGAGGAAAGAAGAGCTGGAAAGACATCCTTCTTCCATAATCCAGCAGACTGGAGGTCAAGGGTGGATTCTCTAGCTGCAGTGAGCAGCAGGAGCTTCTGTGGCTTAGAAAGACAGGGAGGCACCATGGTCTGTTTTCTTAGACTCTCTATTCGTCTATTTGGCATCCACTTATCATGATGCCTATTACATTAACTCTATTTTTAATTTTCTTTATTCTTGATGCTCTGGCACTTATGGCCCCACTGACTGGGGATTCAACCCCTCCCAAGGTTAACAACTTTTTAGAGATAGCAAAAGGCTCATCTGGAAACAGATCTCTCAGATGCAAACTAACCAATCCAGAGCCCACACCCCCAACCATCTCCTTTATTAAACTCTCATACACCAAGCCAGCTTTCCCGTCCTAAGCCAACTCAGGGTCAGGTACCAGACAACAATGCCCAAAGCTTGCTGGAGTTATTCAAACTAGCCAGTCCTGAGCTCTTTAGCCTGTCCAGACTTGCCTTTCCCACAAAAGGCCACAGTAGTCTCTGATTTGGATTTTCCTCTCTCCTTCTGCCTCCTGAGCAGAACTGGTGCTTTCTATGTGGCCCTGCATGATGTGGCATGCTCCTTTCTTTTAGGAAATGTAAATAATAAAATTCTTCTTTCACCGGCATGGGCCTTTCTGTATCATCACTCAGTCCCCTTCGTAAATTAAAATCCTTTGGGTACTTTTTGAGAAACATGATCTTACTCATGCAACGAGTATGCAGGGGACAAGGTCTATCTTCTTAGATTCTACTTTCTAATAGCTAGACTATTTTAACGAATCTCTCTTGGTTTACCACTGAATGAGTCAAGCTTAAACGTGACAGTCATCACCTTAGGAAATTAGGGCTGTTTGGAGCAGACAGAGACAAAGAAATAGCTAAACAATATCAGTTCCTGCAACAGTCTCAGTTCAGACAATATGAACAAAGAAACAGAGCATTTCTATCAAGAGACATATTTTAAAAATGCCTTGCCCTTTTTTAAAGCCCAAGTCTTCTGTTTACTGGCTAGACTATTAATCTCAATTCCATAGTTCAGTCCTTCAACACATATTTGCTAAGTACCTTGCTAAGTGCTGTGGAGGATGCAAATAGAGGCAAAGCATCGTTTTTACTCTTAAACACCACACAATCTAAATAGTAGTAACACCATTTGTGTTAGTCTGGATTTCCTAGAGATAGAGGCCAAGATGAGATTAGATGTGCAAGAATTTTATTGCATGAGACATCCTGGGACACACATGAATCTCTTCCATTTCTGCATATCTTGCAAGGGGAGGCACTGACTGCTCTTGATTCACACTTTCCAAGGATGTTGGTGTAGGGAAGAACCTTGGGAAGGTGAGATAGTGTCTCCTTACAGAGCATAGGACAGGTTGACTACTGCCCAGTATAATGAAGACAATGTCTCCTCTGAGGTAAAGGTCAGGCAGGCTTAATGCTTATTATAAAAGATTTAAGTTTTCTGAGCTTGAAGAAACTCTTCAAACAATTAACAACAATGACGACAAAACAAATCCTCAAACATAAAACACAAAACAAAAATAGTTCTCCCCACCTATTGTGTGTAGGGATGTCACCTAGCCTTCTTAAAATCATCCTGTGGGATGTGGAGGCCTTGGATAACTAGGGCAAATACTGATACTCTGGCTACTGTTTGGGCTGACAAATTCCTTGTCACAACCAATTGCTTGACTTGAAAGACATTCTTTTCTGATTGGTCAACTTTAGCCATGGGCTTAGTCTTATGCCAGAAGAAGTAGGTCAAGTCAAATTGTCACCGATGGGGCCTGTTGGAGTTTGGTGTCGCCCCAACAGCTGTGGGGAGCGAGAGGGATAACACAATGCAGAAGTGTAGTTAACATTTTCCCTCGGTTCTTCCTCAAATGATGGCAGTGAAGAATCATAGGTTATTGAGATTTAATAGTTTTATTAAACATTAGAAAGAGAAATAATGCCTCAAGGAGGCACGTGGAAAAAGACAAAGTATGCCCCAAGGAACGCATGGTCCTAGCGCTGTTACCAACAAAAAGGCCACATAAAAGAAAACTCAGAAAGGCAAAAAAGATCCAGAAGGGGGAATATCTGCTTTATATTTGGGCCGTGATGAGTTGGTTCCAAATGCATTCCTAGGTGATTGGCAAGTGAAGTCATTTTGATTGACACCTGGCTGCTATATAACTCTGTCTAGTGCGCATGTGCATACCTAGAATTCTACTACCATTGGGTGTTCTTTGGGAAGGTCTCTAGGCTGGGCCCCTATTCCTTTGTTCCCCTCGTCACTCATGTCTGACTAGCTAGGAGATATGATTCATTATCCCTGGATGAACTAGAAGTTCAACTAAATTTCAGTGGGTCTTATCGAAGAGCAATGGTGCCTGTTTGAGCAAATAACCAGGAAGGTAAATCATCAACAGCCCAGCTGTGGGAGAGCAACAGATGTGAAAAGGAATGATGCTGAGAAATGAAAGCGTTCATTTTCCTTCTCTGAGCTTCAGTGAATGTGATGACTATTGAGATGAGTTGATTGTGGGCGAAGAAGTTGAGAAATTTGGTGTCAGCGGAGAATATGGAAGTTAAGAAAGATATTGACAGAGAAAGCAGATGAAATTAGCAGTACAATGGTGGACTGGGAACCCTCTTGGGCAGAATAGAGCCTGCAGGCTGCATGTTGGTACCTCCTACACTGCTGTTCCTCTTTGTAATGTGATTTTGGATACCAAAAGATATCATCAGATGACATAGCATCTAAGAATAGAAGTTGTATTGGAACATGGAAGCATAACTAGGTAACCAGACTTTTAGAAACTCAAAGAAAGAAGAGACACAATAGACTTTTCCTTTAATTATATCATTTTTGAGGGTATAAGTGTTTAAAATGTTCTTTTCCAGAATATTTAAGTAGCAATTAGTAAGTCTGGCTCTCTGAAGTATGCCTTTAAATACATAAGACTGTATAGCAGTTGCTGGGCCCCAAGTGAGGTTGTCTTGTTCCTCACCCTCTTTGACCTTCAAAGCATCAACAGACTAATCTGACAGATAAAGTTCTTTGTGGCTCACTTTACCACATATCTTCCTGAACTCAGTGGTCTCATTTTTCTTTTCTAACTCGTTCTGAGAGGCAACTGTGGTGCTGAGTAAGGCTGGGAGTTAGAATATCTGGGTTCTGGATCATCGCTCACTATGTCTTTAGCAAAACCCTCTAGCCTCTTGAAGAAAAATGACTATAATAATACATTTTTAAAAAAAAATTGTTAAGCCAAGCAACTGAGACCATACATGTGAAGCTGTATTCAGAGGTACATGATGAATATTATTATCACATCATTCACAGGGATGGGAAATTCAGGCCCAAGGTGAAGCCGGAATGAAATGATCTATTTTCTCTTAAATCATACCAAACAGGATGGAACCGCTTTTGCATACACCCAGGATGATCTCTGCCATTCAGTTTGGTCTAAAATCACAGTTGGGTTTTCAAAATTCGGAATTCAGGCACACCTATAGATCCTCACAAGTGGCACAATGAAGAAACCCACCTATATTCTCTCTTTATTTAAGTAATTGTCAGTCTTTAATTTATTTCCTTTGAGAAAGAGCCTATCTCACTATCAACTCATTAGTGGTTTAATACAGGGTAAGCTGATTATAGGCAATCCGAACAGGGAATGTTCTCACTCCAGAGCAATCAAACTAATAATACCTTTTGAGAATATGTCTATCTATCATTTCAGCTGATCTTGTTAGATTTTCTGTGTATGGGTATCCTCAGTGTTTCTTACCAGTCTGCCCCTGGATCCTGAATGCACTGTGGATTTCCCAGAAAAAAAAGGCTGCATGAAGCCATGTATTTAGGAGGAAAGGAAATGAAATTGTTTATACGTTACCACTTGGTTCTCAACTTGTCACTTGATCGAGATATTCCAAGATTCAGTCTGAAAGGAAATGTGAGATAATGTTACCAAATGGGGCAGGGATTAGCTGGAGAAGGTAACTAAAGCGGAAACGAGGAAGATTCACACTGAATATCCAGGGAGAAATAAAGGAATTTGAAACCCATCCGAATCCTTTGCTTTTAGTCTGTCTCCAAGAAGCTGAAACATCTGGTGAATCACGTCAAAGATTCAATCAATCATTCCTGTTCGGTGTTTGTGACGCCAGACATCTGGATTGACTGAGTTTCTCTTTTCTTTAATTAAATCGACTGGATGTTTTCGTTTCCCACAGAATCAGCTTTAGTCTAAATCATACACATCATCGTCCTATTTGTACACTTCCTCAGTTTGGATTCTTTTTGTTTCCAGTTGCTATTAACGATTGATCTAAAAATAGTTTTGTGTACGGTATACGACATTTGAGCATTAACATAAGCATTAATACATAAATCAGAGGAACAAAATGGATTGTTTTACTTTCTTCTAGAAGGAATCCTAGATGTTGCTTGCAATGAATGGATGTTGAGAGAGTTAAAGAACACTGTTAAATAATTATATAGCTAGTTCCCAGCAGAGCTCAAAATATCCTCTTTGATGTAAAGACAGCTGGCACTGACAGTCATTTTAACTGCGTGTAACAAGAACACACAATTTATATAATTTACGCATTCCTAGGTTTTTCAGTCCATAGGAATTTGGTCTGGTTTTATATTATTTTCAGATATCCTTTGCATCTTATCTGGAAAAGCTTCTGGGTAATCTGATGATGGGAGGACATTTAAAAAGAGGTGAAAAGAAACCATGAACACATCCTGGTTTAATGAAATATTTTCTAGGAGAGAACTCAAACCTCAAAATAGACAAAACAAAGTTTATTACTTTAAATATGACAGAAAACAACTGAAGAATTTGGGAATAACATCGCATACCTCACTCTTTTATCATGTTTTCACGGGGCCTGCCTAGCACACAAGTCAGAAATGGGTGTCGCTTTCTCACTAAGACGATATTGTTCTTTGATTTTAAAGAAATAACAGATCAATAGAGAATACAGTATTATCTTGATGCAAATGTAGTTAATTTCGAAAGATAGACAAATTGTGATTTTAGGATTCTTATTATAATCGTTGGCTATTTCCTACTTATAGTGTAAGAGTTATGGGACATGTGTCTAAACACAATACCTAAAATTTTCCACCCCAATTAGGCACAGCTCCATTCCTGCAGAAAATCCCCCAATGTACCTTAAATTGTATCAGTTGCTAAAATAAAAACTGAAGTCCACTTTGATGCTACTCTGCCAGATGTGGATATTTCTTTATACTTTTCCTGGAGTTGATTCTGCAGATGTTTCTAGTGCATTAAGCAGCTTTATCAGGGCTCTCCACTGATGCTTTGCCAGTAAATAGATGGTGTCAGACACTCATGAGCACTTTACATATATTATCTCTTAGCTAACGCTCACTGGAGGCCCAAGAGACAGGTAGTGTGATTAATAGAGGCCAAAACTGAAGCTCAGAGGGGGTTAAGCAACTGACTTAAAGTTAAGTAATTCAATTTTTAGATTAACAGTATTTATTTTAAAAATATGCACACACATGTTTATGGCAGACATTTTGGAAAAGATAGGAAATAAAAAAAAAAAAA
>NW_011888874.1:2715300-2722776 GCF_000151845.1 Pteropus vampyrus
GTTTCCCACAGAATCAGCTTTAGTCTAAATCATACACATCATCGTCCTATTTGTACACTTCCTCAGTTTGGATTCTTTTTGTTTCCAGTTGCTATTAACGATTGATCTAAAAATAGTTTTGTGTACGGTATACGACATTTGAGCATTAACATAAGCATTAATACATAAATCAGAGGAACAAAATGGATTGTTTTACTTTCTTCTAGAAGGAATCCTAGATGTTGCTTGCAATGAATGGATGTTGAGAGAGTTAAAGAACACTGTTAAATAATTATATAGCTAGTTCCCAGCAGAGCTCAAAATATCCTCTTTGATGTAAAGACAGCTGGCACTGACAGTCATTTTAACTGCGTGTAACAAGAACACACAATTTATATAATTTACGCATTCCTAGGTTTTTCAGTCCATAGGAATTTGGTCTGGTTTTATATTATTTTCAGATATCCTTTGCATCTTATCTGGAAAAGCTTCTGGGTAATCTGATGATGGGAGGACATTTAAAAAGAGGTGAAAAGAAACCATGAACACATCCTGGTTTAATGAAATATTTTCTAGGAGAGAACTCAAACCTCAAAATAGACAAAACAAAGTTTATTACTTTAAATATGACAGAAAACAACTGAAGAATTTGGGAATAACATCGCATACCTCACTCTTTTATCATGTTTTCACGGGGCCTGCCTAGCACACAAGTCAGAAATGGGTGTCGCTTTCTCACTAAGACGATATTGTTCTTTGATTTTAAAGAAATAACAGATCAATAGAGAATACAGTATTATCTTGATGCAAATGTAGTTAATTTCGAAAGATAGACAAATTGTGATTTTAGGATTCTTATTATAATCGTTGGCTATTTCCTACTTATAGTGTAAGAGTTATGGGACATGTGTCTAAACACAATACCTAAAATTTTCCACCCCAATTAGGCACAGCTCCATTCCTGCAGAAAATCCCCCAATGTACCTTAAATTGTATCAGTTGCTAAAATAAAAACTGAAGTCCACTTTGATGCTACTCTGCCAGATGTGGATATTTCTTTATACTTTTCCTGGAGTTGATTCTGCAGATGTTTCTAGTGCATTAAGCAGCTTTATCAGGGCTCTCCACTGATGCTTTGCCAGTAAATAGATGGTGTCAGACACTCATGAGCACTTTACATATATTATCTCTTAGCTAACGCTCACTGGAGGCCCAAGAGACAGGTAGTGTGATTAATAGAGGCCAAAACTGAAGCTCAGAGGGGGTTAAGCAACTGACTTAAAGTTAAGTAATTCAATTTTTAGATTAACAGTATTTATTTTAAAAATATGCACACACATGTTTATGGCAGACATTTTGGAAAAGATAGGAAATAAAAAAAAAAAAAGAAAAAATATACTCAAAATGCCATTTCCCTGAAATAATATCTTAATGTTTTGGTGTATGAACTTACATACACACATATACATAAATATTTAAATGAATACATCCACATTTAAAACCATAGACTAATACTGAGCACATTATTTTTTAATTTTTTTGAAAAAACGTAATTGGCAATGTCTTCCATATAATATGCATTTTTCTATATAGCAGGTATTAGACTCTGTAAAGGGCCAAATGGTAAGTATTTTATGACTTGCGAGACACACTGTCTTTGTCTCAGCTACTCAACTTTGAGACTGCAGCCATGGACAATGCATAAGTGAATGGATGCAATTGTGTTGTAATAAAACTTTATTTACAAAACAGGCAGTGGGGCAGATTTAGCCTGTGAACTATAGTTTGCTGATCCTTGTTCTATGGAATCTTTTTTTTTTTTTTTTTTAGTGACTATATCATTAGTTAAAGTCTATTTGATAACAATATTGTGATGAAAGTTCTTATAACTAAAACTTGGTACACATACATGGGATTGTCCTTAAGAATTTCTGAGTCAAATGGGAAGACTTTATACATTGCTTGACGTGTATTGCCACGAGTTATAATTTCCATTCTCATCAGTGATGAAAAGGACGGCTTCTTTATCCATAACCTTTGCTCACAAAATGTCCTATGGAGCTTTTTAAAAAATCTTTGCCACTTTAATAGACAGAAACTAGCTACTGTTTTGAGTTTGCATCTTTTGGTTATTATTGAGATTGATCTCTTTTATACTTGTTTAACATTTACTCATAAATCAGTTATTTCCTTCAGGCTAACCTGATAAAATGATAAAAACATGCAAATTTTGTTTTAGTGCATTAAATGACTTATATCCATAGTTAGATTGATGTGTAAAGTGTAGATTAAACATAGATGCAATTAAACATAGAAGCAGTCCCTGCCAGTCCCATTCATCCACCGTAATGGTGAAATAAATCATGTTTCTTTCCTGATTTTGCTTCCTTTGACTCTTGTCTGTAACAGAAGAAAGTGTCTTTCTTGAAAGTTTCTGCTCTTCTTTTCCCCCTCACTGGACCCTCCCAATGGAAGGCATGCTTTATCTGACTTACCAGAAGGCAAAATTCTGACATCCCTTTATCCTGGCCTTTCTATGTGGTGGGACAAGTGTGTTACAGGTCATAGGCATTGCTGAGTGTAGAATTGTGTCCCCATAAAAGATATGGTGAGCTACTAATGTCCAGTAGCTGTGAATGTGACTGCATTTGGACATAGTCTTTTTACAGATTTAATCGAGATGAGGTCCTTAGAGTGGGGCCTTCTCCAATATGACTGGTGTCCTTGTAAGAAGCGGAGAAGGCAGAGAGAGACAGTGGGAAAATGGCCATATGAAGATAGAGATAGAGATTAGAGTTAGGAGCCACAAGCCAAGGAACTCCTGGGGCTACCAGAAGCTGGAGGAGATAAGGAAAAGTCCTCCCTCAGAGGCTCAGGAGGGAGCATGGTCCTACCAACAACGTGATTTCAGACTTCTAGACTCTAGAAAACATTTCTTGTTGTTTTAAGCCACCTAGTTTGTGGCACTTTGTTATGAAAGCCTTGGACAACTAAACAGGTGAGAATGGCCATCGGCTTTTTGGGAGCTGTGCAGTCCCATCCACTCTCCTCTCTTTCAAGGGGAGCTCTCACCAGAGCAAGCTTTTTCCCTGATGGCTGGTCTGCCCATGACTCGGCGGTTGTTTATATCAAGAAGGAAGGCAGAGGAAACTCGTTGGGCCTTGAATCCAGACCTCTATCTCCAACCTGGCCATGTCATCATTGAAGTTGGTATTTTGCTCTGTATCCTTTCCACCAGAAATCTCCACAGGTAGTGCACAGGCCTGGGAATCTTGAGAAAGGCATGGGGAGATGGGCATTTTGGTGACCAAAATAACACTTGGAGATGTCCAGCTTCTTGCTTCGGCTGTGATGGCCAGTATCTGAGCAGGCATACAGAAAATTTAGCTTAGGTCTTAGCAAGCATGGCTTCAGGTGCCTCTGGCTATTGATCTAAGAAGTGATGTTGTGGCCACATCTGGTATCACAGGTATTTGTTTTGAAAGGGAAATTGTAAATTCTTGTTCGGTCTTATCTTAAAACGAAAAATACTTAGTACAAGTGTTTAAGGCCCTGGTGAAGAAAATCATTTGTTTCCCTTTATCTACACTTTTTTTTTTTTTCAGCTAAGACTTTACAATGCAAAAGCAGGTAGGCCTCAAAGTGTGTGTGCACGAGGCTGGAATATTTTTCAGTACTTATCATGAGTGAGTAACACACGATGACTTGCCCTAAATTTATTCCTTCTTGTCTTATTTTGATCTACTTTGAGGGATGCAGTTAACCTCGTGAATTCACAAATGTATCAAGAAGAATGAAAGCCCTTATTACACACCAGATAAGTAACCATCTTGAATTTAAAAAAAAAAATACTCAGTTGTTATTATTAGAAATGCAAAGGTTGGAAAGAAATGAAAAAGGCTTTTTCCTGGAACACTGATTTTAGAAAAGCTTACTCAGAAAAGCAAGAAGGAAGGCAATTGGTATGTGTGTAACATGCTTTCATCTTAATGTCAAAACATGAGCAGTAGGGGAGAGAAAGTGAAGACATATTGGTTTCAGTGGGGCATGTGAGGGGTTTTCTTATTAGATACATTAAAGTCTCAGCTGATAGGTAAAAAAGGAGGCAGGTATAGACCTAACTGTTTATCTAGATGTGGGACCAGGGGCCTCTCTGTGATGAGGTTGAAGGGCCAAGGGATTCAGGCCTGAGGACATGAGAGAGACTTAAAGAGGACTTCAGCATGACCGAGAGGTAAAGACAAGTCAAATCAGTAAATGCATAACCTGGTTGAGAGTGAGCTGGAAGAGACAGGCTGCGAGCTCCACCATCATGGGCTCCAGCAACAGGCAGAAGCCCAGGGATGGAGACAAGAACAGAGTAGCAGGCTCAGAGGGGAGGTTCCCTTGGCAGCCATTCGGCTGTAGTGCTCATGGGTACCATGTGGATTCAAGAACTCCATCCTTCCTGTTTGTCGTAAGGTGCTGTCAGCCATGACCCTACCTCATGTAGCTGGAAGCTGTCCTAGAGGAGAGGATCTGGGGAACCGAGTGTTTATATCAAGGGACGATTCAGACTATTGCTTCAAATGAAGTTAATCAATTGGACTGAAGTATAGTTTTTTTCCATGCTACCTATCAGATAAGGTGTCATAGATGATAAGATTATAGCTGGATTCTATTTCTCGGTTATAGAGTACATTTTCTGTTGTCATTGCACATTTGGGTATAGTGTAAGTAAATCAGGTCCTCTGGAATACAGGGATTTTAATATGCAATGACATGTTCACACGCATATGCTATTTTTAGCAGGCTCCAAGAAGAGGGGTGCTTCTCTTCACTGCCGGTCCCTAGACTATATCCTAATGCCATGACCTCTGCATGCTCACCTTTTACTGATGGACTCTTCTAGATGCTCTTCGTTTATTGGGCTACTCCAGAAATAGATGGGGAGAACAAAGAGCCAGGGATGTACTTTCAGGCTACTGTCTCCCCCAAATCTGCCCTTTGTCCAGCTTTGGGAAGTCTGTCTGTTAATGAGGCCCCAGGGATGAGCTGCACTGGAAAGATGCGCTCGCTGTGTGCTCACAGACCTAACTCATGGCCTGGGCCAGTCATCGGTCTAGGGCTGCTGATTCCTTGTCCACTTATTCCTTCCATCAATAAATATGCACTGATGGGGCTAAGTGGTGGTATTGTAAAAATATTCCACGTATTTCCCTCAAGAGGTTTACTATCTGAGAAGTAAACAAGCTTCAAGAAAGGCAGAAAATGGATAGTGAATAAAACTGATATTTTTCACATCAAACCTATTTTAGAAGTTGAACATGGGAAAATAGAGCTTGGCAAAAATAGAAAACGAAATATTTTGGGATAGACTCTATAGGAGACTGGGACTTTCCGAATGTCTTTAGCTACCAGACATCATGAATGATCAGAGAAAGAACACTGAACAACAATGGCCTTGTCCAATTATCTCTACATTTGATTTAATACAAGAGTTTCCTATAGAAAGAGCAACTTTACACAATAACAGGAAACTGAGGAGAGAGTGGTGTGGATCAACAAATTAAGAAACTTGTTCTTAATTTGAAAAAGAAAAGGTTTTTTCCTATTGTTTGTTTGTGATGTCATCTTTGACTACCAAAGAAAAAAAATCACGTTTATACACATCAGAGAAAAGAAGACCAAGTCTGTCCACTGTGTACACAGGAAGTGAGCATGACATGCAGATCTCGAACTTTCCTTTGTCTTCTTTCGCAATTGTTTGCTATTTTGCCACTCTTGGCCACCCAACCTCATCGACTTTTGAGGCCCACCCAGGGGATCTTGGTGTCAGCAAGAAAAAATACAATTGCAGTTAGGCATAAACATGAGATTTGTGTTAAATGTGCTAAATCACAGCTAATAGATTCCAGGCATTTCTCTGAAATATGCAATGGAATTGATAACAACACGCTATTTAAAACCATGCTACTAAAACTACTGGGCTTCCCATTTATAAATAAAATCTACATTACATGTAAAGATACTTAATATGAAGAAATATAGAAAGTGATACAGATTATGTTCTACAGGAGACATGAGGGAGCTTTGATTTCTGGTCATCTGAATTCAGTTCTCCAATTTGGTCTACAGAACTAAGAGAGATGCTAGCATCCAGAGTCATCTCCCAATTTGTGCTACAGTCTCGTGCTCTCTTCAACAGAACATTCTTTTTTTGAGTGCAAGAGCAGCTGCGCATTGTTCACAGAGATAAATATTTTGTTACTGACTTATAATTGCTTTGCTCAAATATATTACTCTCCCACTTTTGTAATTTTTCAAAAATATGGCCTATTAATGTACGTGCTAATGGCAAGGCTAGCTTAGGCACAATAATTATACATGCCATCATTTATTTAGCTCTTCATTGACCATAGTCTTCATTTGTCTGCGAAAATCTTAACATATATTTGTGGTCTAATGTGTTTATAAATAAGAATCTCTTTGACTCTCAGAATGTCCTGTTTTGGGTGGTAAATTATGAAGTCAACTTAATTTGGCAAATATCTATGTCCCTGACCCTGTGCTAAGTATTTGATGTGTGTTATCTCATTTGGTTCTAAGCAAGCAAGCCAACCAAAGAACATATACGACTTCTGCCACTGTCTTTAATTCAACAGTACCAGACTCATCCTCCCAGTCAGATTTGATGGGCCAAGATCTCAGAGAGGAAAGAAGCATGTCCTCAGCTGCTTTTTCTTGTAGAACACTTGCCCATTCATTGGCTGGGCAAGGAAAAGAGGCTAAGAAGAAATAATAGTTCAGGGTTTTAACATATGTATTTACATATAGGAAAGTACATAAATCCTAAGCATATAGTTCAATAAATTTTCATAAAGTGAATGCATCCTTGTAACTACAGCCCTGATCAATAAACAACATTTTCAGAATTTCAGGCGGTGTCCATGTGTCTCTTCTCTCATGCGTAAGTTTCATTTATTGTGGATTTTATATAGATCGAATCATATAATATATATCCTTTGTTTCTTTTTTTCTCCCTAAGTTTATTTTGTGAGATTCATTCCTGTTGTCCTGGGAAATAGTAGTTTGTGTATTTTCATTGCTGTAGAGAATTTTTTGTTTGAATGGACACAATTTCTATGCTGATAGTACAATTATAATTAAATTATTGCATAATGAGTTGTTTAATGTCCTACCACTCCTTTTAGTGCAAATTTGATTAGGATCAGGACTGTGTCTCTTTCATTGCTATATCTGCAGCATCTTGCATAGATCCATGCACATAGTAAATGTTCAAAATATATCAAATGAATAAAGGTTTCCACTATCTCAACCCACTCCCACGCCACGCCCAAAAAGGTATTCCTGCCTCAGATGAAACTGTAATGTGTAGTATAATCTAGTCCTTTTGGAAAACTCTGATCAGATATAGGAATCATGGCAATACTACATGTATCAAAGAAATGTGTTTTTGTGTTTGAACTCTGGGATGGGTAATGCTAAAACAGAGAT
>NW_011888874.1:2723220-2739903 GCF_000151845.1 Pteropus vampyrus
TAGGCGAGTTCTAAGAGAGAAAATGTGAGAATATTTCTCTCTATCATCCACGGTGCCAGCTATTTGATTATAACCTTGATTTATTTCATCAGAAAAGTGAAAATCACACAATAAAAAGGAAATACTATTAATTTTTATGAATAATATAATTTATAATCAAATATATCACCATTTAACAATACGCAGGTATGAATTCATTTCTACTTTTGTCTTTTTTGAAACTCTGGACAAGAAATTCTTCATTCTCATAGCATTATTCTTAAGATACTAGTATATAGGTACATGAGATAAAAATTAATCTGAATTCAGAGAGCATGTATTCAAGTTTTCTTATGTGCCTAATATGTTGCTAAAGAATTCTAAGGACATTACAACATAAATGACAAGACAAAATATATTCATGTGGATAATTATTACGTGTCCTACAAAGTAGCATGTGATAAGCTATTATAGTTAACTATAGATAAGCTATTATAGTTTAGATCTGCTGTCAAAATGTAGAAGAGAGAAATACATCAGTGGGCTAGAAGAGACTGAGTATGCCTTATAGTTTAAACCTGTTATGGATCCTGAGAAAAGTAGATTTAAATAAAATAAATGAATGGGGAAGGTCATTTCCTCTTGGAAAACAGTTTGAGGAAAGATTTTGAGTTGAGAGCGGGCACAGGGCAGAAAGCTTGAGTGGCTACGCAGGGTGAGACTAATTTCAGGAGGGTCTCGAGGGCCAGGCTCATGACTTTGGAGCCTACTTTTTAGACTGTAAGAATGAAAATTTTTTAAAAGGAGAGAGAAACATTAAAATTTATTTAAATTTGGAAACAACATACAAGATCAATAGGAATACAGAGGAAGTAAAGGCAGAAAGACTACAGATGGTATTCAAGAAGTGACAATACTAAGTTTAGGAAGTGGCCTTTCTTACTTCCTTTTCCTTCATACCTTATGTTCTTAGATATCTTCATTCATTATTATTATTATTTTTCATGGAGCAACTCAAATGAAACTGCTAGAGAAGTTGATGTGGAAGACTTTTTCGTGAATGATGAATTTGGTTTTGGTCATGTTGATTTGGGGGTGAAGGTTTGTTGTGCAAATAGAAATGTCCCTGAAGCAACTGGAGAGCCAGGCTAGAATTACTCAAGAAGACAGAACGGAGAACCGTATGTGAATCATCACCATAGAAACAGTAATTAAAAGAATGAGAAACTATAACGATAATGTTCTAATGCTTTGGATAGAGGGTGAAAGATAGCTTTGGTGAATTTCCCCAGTTAGTGGCTGGAGGGAGGGAGAAAAAGGAAAAATAAGTGGTGAGAGACAGGAAATAAACAGTGTCAGTCAAGTACCGTGTGAGAAAAAAATGGATGTTCACTGCCTCCCTGTGCTTAAAGGTCAAGTCTGAGGATTGTGAAAAAATCTTTAACTTGCCAGAAGAGAATGATTTAGACTTTTTTTTTTTTTTTTGTGGGACATATGTACGTGGAAGAGTGTGAACAGAAGTAAGACTGATTTTCAGGGCATTGGGGAATGAATTGGGGTTGTAGAAATGAGTTCGTAATTGTATGTTGTTAGTGTAAGAAATTTGGAAAGAGAATGGATGGAAGCATGGCTGTAATTAGAGAAAGCATGTTCATTGCAACATTATTTACAAGAGCCATGACATGGGAATAACCTGTGTCCTTCGATGGATGATTAGATAAAGATGTGGTACATATATATAATCAAATACTACTCGGCCATAAAAAAGATGAAATATTGCCATTTATGCCAACATGGATAGATCTTGAGAGTATTATGGTAAGCAACAAAGTCAGATAAAAAAAGATAAGAACCATATGATTTCATTCATATATGAGATATAAAACAAAAAGCCACAAGTGAACAAAGAAAACAAACAAACAAGTAAACCAAACTCATAGCTACAGACAACAGAATGGTAATTGCCAGAGGTCAAGGCGGGGTGGAAGGAAGACAAGGAGAGTAAAAGGGATCAAACACATGGTAACGGAAAGAAACTGGGCTTGAGGTGGTGAGCACGCAATAGAATATACATACAGATGTCGTATTATAAAGATGTACACCTGAAGTTTATATAATGTTATTAACCAATGCCACCCCAATTTAATAAGAAAAAAAGACATCTTCAACATGGGTAAACCTGAAATATGTAAGATGTAGAGATTTCAACAGTGGAAGGACTTGTTGAAGACGGCTGGGGAGTGACAGAGTGAGTGTGTGAATTGTGCAAAGACAGGAATTGAGGAGACAGGTGGAGAGCTCTTTAGTTCTTTACCTTAAAAAGGGATGGCATTGTTTTTAAGTCACTGGGAACAGAGTCTAAAGGAGGGTTGGTTGGGAACGAAGGGCTGATCGTCTTGGTTGTTTTGCAGAAAAATAAGGCAGGAATTTGTTGGCAAGAATTGAATGGAGGATTGAGAGAAATAGAAATATTTATATAGTAGAGTCTCATATATCAGTCCCACATTTAATTTATGTGACTATTACCAAATATGCTTTGAAAAAAAAAGAGGCAAAGAAACAAGTGCCTTCAGTTTCACATGGTTAAAATTATTGAATTTGTTCTTCATATAAAGAATGATTTATTTTAAAATTTTTCCGTAGCCATGAAATGAAAATATTAAATATATTTTTTTTTATGGTGGACACTGTGATATGTACCCAGAGCCTCACACTAGATGGAAGGATCCATTTCCCCAACTGCTGGGAGGGCCGCCAGACAACACTCTTTAGCTGTCACCCCCACTCTGGAAATTGCCTTGGCTCAAGAAAAATGCCTAACCCAAGGTCATGTCCCCTTCCGGATGGCCCACATCCAGCAACTGATCAATATAGGAGAAAAAGACTCCATCTGCAGTCCTCAGCAGAGAACCAACTGGATGTTCCATCCAAACTCTAGAGCCGCTAACAGGGTTCGCTGAGTTCTTCACTGAGATGTGTCGCCATTCCTGCTTTCCTCCTGTCTTTCTAATGTGTGTTCAAGAACACTCGTGAACATCTTTATGCTAATCAATGATGCAAAGTCCACTTCTCAGGAAAGCAAAACTGCGACATTTGAAGACTTGTTCCCACAGCTGCTGTGAATGCTGCTAGAAAACAGCCATCGAACGTTAGACTCTTTTATACTTTGTCTCAGCCCAAGAAAACTTATAAAGTCATGTCTTCTTCCAGGACCGGTACCCATTCAATGACTAATCAATGTGGTGACAGAAAGGTCCATCACTGTCACTCCAATTTGGGACAATTCTGAGAGGCCATTCTATACCCAAAGCTCCCCATGGCATTGGCAGAAGCCTTCCTTAGGGCTACACTGCTGCTCAACTTCTGCCCAGTTCTCCTTCTGTCCTGTCTCTTCTCCAGTCCGAGGGCGCCTCTTGATCCATGTTCTGCATGCTCAGCTCCATCTGGAAATCTGTTGCTCATGAAACATAACCTCGGACAACTTGCTAAACCAGGTTTTATTTTTTACCAGTAATTTTTATCTCAACAAAGTACTCCAATAAAGTTCCCTTGTTGAATTTGACTTTCCTGGAAATAAACCCAGGCATTTTTAGTTTGCATTGCTTTATTGGACTTCACAGGTGTTGTGTCTTTTCTTACAAATGGAAGGCTAGACTCTCCACCACCAAAAAGATTTCTGCTCGCATTCTCGCGATTTCTCCTGATGCTCGCGGTGCTCGCATTCTCGCGATGCTGCATTCACGCAGTGCGCGTGTTCTCGCGGGTGCTTTGCTGCAGTGGTGGCCTGAAACCGAAAACTTGAACCTCTCCGTGGTATGCTTGTAAGTTGTTAATACGTTTTATTTCTTGTTAGGAAGCCGTTTTCCTTCAGTGCCCATGGTTTAAAGTTCTTCATGGTCCCCTGGTAATGCCATCTCGTTAAGAATGTGTGTGTGTAATGTTTTGCTTTACTGATTGTCGTTATCAACACTCCTATTTTAAATTTTATTTAAGCTTCATGTTATTAAATTTATAGTTGCCTGAGACCTATGTAGAATAGTAATCAATACATGTCCCTATTTAGCCACAATATCTAGAAGGCAGTTTCTGTTATTCTTTTACTGAATATTGAAAAAGTGGTTCTGTAATGCTGATAACTTTAGCTGAGTGCGACAGAAATTGCTGTTTTTTCTCCAATATCCATTTCCTCTTTATGATTTAGTTATGGTTTCTCTCCACCTTCCACTTTTTTTTTTTTTTTTGAGCGCATAGGATTCTTTAACACTACATTTCCCATCCTACTTTGCAGCTAGGTGTGGCTCTGTGACTAAATTCTGGGTATTTGCAATGTGAATAGAAACAAGGTGGTATGCAACCTCTAGAGAAGGACAGCTGCCTGCCGATTAATGTGAACGTGATGGCAGGAGCTAGAGGAATGACCTTTGACCATGTTGAGGATGGCAGAACAAGACGGATGGAGTCTGGTTTCCAACACAGGCCACCAACTCAGCCAACACTTTCACATGGGAGAGAAACGTCTTTTATTTAAGACATTATTATTTTGGGGTCTTCTTTTTACAGTAGTCAAAACAATTCCTTAACCAATCCTCTAGAAATATGCATATCTTAGGATTTTTTCTAATATAATCAATTAGTAGCTGCTTGTCAATAGGTTGGAAAGTATATAAATTCTTCTAAAACTATGCTTGTTAACCTGGGCTATTTATGCCCTTTTGGGTAGGTAAGTGGTGGTGTTCTAGGGTTCAAGGAGCCTTAGGATCAATATGATAGATCTTCTCCGAATATTGAGTTTACTCAAAGTTTAATAATAAAGTGAATTTCAAAAGTGTCCCAAAGATGATTAAATTTAAATATTCATATAGTTATATTTTAAAGGATAATGCAAAACTACCGTGATATTTTAGGACAAACACAAAACTTAAAAGACATTTAATGCTTGAGGTGGGCTACTTTTTGCCGTGTCCCCAGCCTAGCACTCATCCCTTTGTTTTTACAGTGGTGCTTCCAGGGAAAATTTCAGAAAGCACTTTTCTATGGAGATATTCTATCTCTATGTCAGGAGCTCTCAGGCTGAATCACAATGATATTTTCCTTATCTACAATGGCATTTAATTTGTTCTGTGTGAGTCGATACCATTTCTTAGGTTGATGATTTGGTGTTTTAGAAATTTCGTATTTTAGAAATAGCAGAGCTGAATTTTGCGATTTTTATTGACTTTATTCTTCAAGTTTTAAAAAAGATTCTTACAGTTTTCAACAGAGGTCTTATTTATTCCAGCTCAGTAGTTATACATGGCTGAGTCTGGCTCAGACCACGGAGGCCAATTTATTGTTTTTGGCTGTCCTTTTCCAACTTTGTTATTCAAACCCTTGGGTGGCTGCATGCTCGTTTTTGAGTGTCTGATAGAGTTTGAAAGATTCCTCGCAGATAAACCAGACTGTTAGAATGCTACTTGGGTTCTAGTCAGTGATATAAATTTTTGTTATAAAGTTCAAAACTGCAAATATAAATGGATTTTCTTCCTGATTGCAATTATCTTCCAGAATATTAAACCTAAGGGCTAACAGTGGGGATGAAAATCAGATAGAGGAGTGAACGTGTTTAATATAGTTTTGAAGAGAGACATTTTAGGGTGGCTTTGGAATGCCGAATGGAACTAATTGAGTTATTTAGTAGCTGGCATTTAGGAAAGCCAGGTAGAATTCCTTTGCTCTGTATCTTTATGAAATGGGTGCATTCATAAAGGGGGTAGAGAAAAGATTGGAGAATACTTTAGCTCCATACTAATTATCAACAAAGAGTCCATTCTCCTTAGCGTAGTGGCTACTGAAATTAAAATATTGGATGACAGGAGACAGTTATCCTCTATTTGTGGTTTTAGATCGACCTGAGTGCTAACTTTATGCTGAGCAGCATGAGGGGTGTAAAGAATAAGGAACAAACAAACAAATGGGAGAGATGATACATGAAACAAAGAACAGTGCAGAGCCACCAGTGTTAAACTGTCAAAATGCCGTGGAAATTGCATTTGTGACACGATGGCCAATTGATCATCGTGCTTGGCATAGTCAGCTGCAGCTGAAGAAAAGCCTGAAAAAAAACTGAGGTGTCGTAAAGGGGACCCTTTATGCAACTACGGTTATGCTTTGGCAACGCAGTGACAAAAACTGTCATTTGGCAAAGAACATGGAGTGGAGAAATGAGTTTCAGTGGGGCATCAGATACATGTGCCTGCTCTGCACGAAGAAGCTTCAGCAAGTCGCCAGGCTGCTCTGGGTCTTGTTCTTGTCACTTTAAGCTGTTTCATAATGACTCAGTGAGGGTACTTGATCTGCAACCATAGGAACCAATTTTGCCTATTTAAGCAGAAAAGCAATTTAATGGAAAGATTTAAAAGGGTGTCGTTTATAGAATCGGGAGAATGCTGAAGAAACCAGGTTAACTTTGGGAGTCTAGGAAGTTAAAAAGGAAGAATGCCACCCTGGGATGTATCCATTGTTTGTGCCCTTTGCCCAGGATCAACTTTCAGGCAGACAGAATCTGATTTGCCTAGTTTGAGTCACATGAGGAGACTGGGAATGGACAGCAGCTTTGCTTGACAGACTCTCTAAGCTGTATCCAGTGGAGAAGGCAGAAAAGGGGGAAATGCACACTGTATTTTTCTACCTTCCAATTAATACACAGCACCACTGGGCTTTGAGTGTTGGTAGTTACGTTATCTTGGGTAAGTTAATTAAAATCTTTGGAACCTCAATTTCCTCATCTGTAATTATAGTATTTAATTCAAAGGGTTGTTGAGAGTATACATTGAGGTAATGTACGCTAAATCTTAGACTATCAAATGGAACATGGCCTAACACTCAATTACTATTCTTTTCTGTTAATCTTTGGAGAAAGGAATGGTGTATGGTTTAGCGTGTGTCTTGAATATATACAAGTACGTTCTTCCATGCGTGGATATGTTAATGGCTCTCTCATGTCTATTTGTGCTTGTCTATTTTTGAGCATATCATTATTAACGAATTTTTATGAATACTTCTTTGAGTGCACAGTGCTAGAAATACAGAGATGCATAATATGGCATTTGCCCTCAAGGGAAATTGTAAAATGCTAAATAGATATAACTTAACAAGCACATTAAATATAAAACATATATGGTGATGTTTCTAAGTGCTAAATGAGAATGTCTAGGCAAAGTAAAACCACTAAAATTAGAGTGGTTATTTGATTTAAAATAACTGAAAAAACATATATTAAGATACAGAATACATCTTCATATTTTATCATTGCCTCTAGTTCTGTTCAACCAAAAGTACTGCTCTTACTATTCTCCATTTTCTCTTTTCCCTCTAATTTTATGATACAAGCTCTGGGCACAGCAGTCATTAGCACCCTTGGAACATTACACTTACTGAGCCTTTGAACTAGTCCCTCACCTGGAGTCAACAGCCCCAGACTAAAATCCTCCCCATGAGCCTCAGGGTTCCGCTGGCACCTGCCTACCTCCTTCTAAATGTGGGTTAAGAAGCCTCCCTGGGACAGAGAGACACCTTGTAGGAGGGTGTGGTCATGATCCGGGGTGTATTCCGCGGTGAGTAGGAAGAGGTTCCTGTGCCCAGGTGCTCTCCCTGGCATCTTTGTGCAGTGAAAAACTGCAGAAAGGGACAGCCCTGTGCCTGGGCTTCTTCCCTCTTCTAGGTGCATGATTCTTGACCTCCTTTAGTGGCCTTTTTAATTTTTAAAAAATTTCCATAGAGTTTTATCTCTTGAACATCCAGATCCAGGCTTCTTAGCTCTGGCCCACTATGCCACCAACTTAACCACAGCGATGGATTCAGGAACAATCATAGAGAAACTGTAATAGGCATTTAGTTCTGTTTGAGGCTGTGGGGGTTGGGGATTTGGCAATTGGAAATCCCAGAATCATGAATGGGAAATTTTATGCCTGAGACCAAAAGTGCAAAAAATATATGGATCTCTTGAAAGATTGAGTTCAGTTCACATTTACTATTTTAACACCCACAAGTGATTGAGATTTCATAAAACCATAAAGGAGGTACTGACATTTCTCATAGCATTACTTGTGCATGGTCAGAATCTGGGTCTTATAATTGACCCAAGAGAAAACATTAAGGCGGTCTATCCGTTATAACAAGGTCTTGGTTTATTTTCCTTAAGTGTACATTTGAAGTAAATTGACCACTTTTCATAAAGGAGTTAATACAGCATTAAGAAATTGGGTGACAATAGCTGGTTCTAAATCTAAAATTGATTAAAACAAATGGAAGAATTGGAATATTTTCTTGATTTTTTTTTTTTTTGGCAGAAATTACACATCCACATTGCAAGCTTAATGATTCTATGCTGTGATTAAAACTTGAGTAATAATTTTTTTTCTTTTGAAAAACATAATAAATGCATGTGGCATCCATCATATTCAGTACTACTCTGTCATATGGTAGAATTTCTGAGTGCTTAAAAATATTAACTCCTTTGCATAATGCCATTCAGGAATAATTTCTACCTATGACTCCCATTCTATCAATGAGAAGATGAAGCAGGATGACTCTATCAGGTCAGTGACAGAATCCCAGGAAAGATTCAGGCATTCATGTAACCCAAGCCCAGGGTTGGACCCCTGTGAGAGACCCCTGGGGAGACCTTATTGAATCGTCTGCCACATGGGCTCATGAAGTCAGAATCACAGCACCTCGCTTCTCTCCCCTTCTTCCTATCATATGAACCGTCCATAGATGATATTAGTTTTTAGAATCTTGTATGTAATTTCATTTATACTTAATCTACACAGAATTAAAAACGCAAATCTTGTTCCCAGGGGGCAATATAGAATTCTCTGTTGCTGAACCACTTGGCTGTTCCTTGGTTTCCTAAACATACCAGTTGATTAATTCATTTGTGCTTTCCCCATTCTAACACCGCACCCCCAACAAAAAGCAAATCCAAAGACGGGGGGAAACAAACAGTTCCTAAATTCATGTAGAGGCAAAATCAAATTGAAACATCTCATAGGGAACCTTGATTTTTTTCTCATCAGTAGACCCCACTCACCATTCTGTCAGTCCTTGGCCAGCCTAGGAGCTAGTCATGTTGGCTCTGGACAGCTGGGCATAAAAGAATGACCTTGGTTGTGTGTTTTCTGCAGCCAGAATGTTTATTCTTGGTTTTGCTCAGTCGCCTGACCAATGAAATAGGATTCTGTTTAAGATAGCATTTTTTTTTCAACCTTGGCCTCTGAAGTCTTCCAGAATATTGGAAACCTGTTAAAGCATAAACATGTGTCACGCAGAGAGAGGATAGTCAAAGAAAGCAGGATGGCAAAGTCAAAGATGCAAATTAAAACCCAGGAAGAATCAATTAATAGGCACCAAAGGTCTGTTTAAATGATTAAATGAGACAGAATTGCATCTTGATATGAATAAATTACAGGAATGTGTGAGAAATGAAGGCATGAGAGACTTGTGATAGGGAGGATAAGTGAATCGACGTGAGAAGAGAGATTTAATATAGGTGATGTGCACACAGTCTCAGGTTTTGGTTATTAGATTGATTAAATATGCAGAATTGTCACCATAGCCTCTGGGCAATTGTACAAAACATGAATACAAACAGTGAACTCCCACAGCTAGAAGAATAACGAGAGGAAAGCCACTGCATTTCGCACGCTGCTAGTGAGCACGTTTCTCCTGTTACCCACTGTTCCTCTGTGTAAATGCAGTGTGTCATCAAGCTAAGTCAAGATCAACTGCGTCTTATGGTCTCCCCGCTCCCTCCTGCCCAACCGAAGAGATCTGGGGTAGGCTGCTGTGTGATGATCTCTTCCCTAAGTGCTTTCACGTGTATCACACAATCTTTAAAACAAGATGAGAAAGGCGAGCATGGTTACCATGCCAGCTTTCCAGGGGCAGAAACCAGAAAGCAGAGGAACTCGGGTACCCACGCTCACACATGGCCAGGGGTTGTCCCAAGGCTGCCTGCCATGTGTGGTTGTGCAGGGTGTGCAGTGCAGGGGCTGCCGGCTGAGAGGACAAATGGGGGCTGAGAGCAAACCCTGTTCGCGTCACCACGCCATGCAGCTTGCTAGGGCTTGTCTGCCTAGAGGCAGGGGAGTCCTTTCCTAGTTTGCAGGGGACAGATGTAAAGGCCAGCGTGGACTTGAGCTGAACGTGGGTCTCTCGGTGCTCTCCCATTTCTTCCGCTTCCCTGCCCACGTCAAGGTCCTTGCAGGGTTCACCTCAGACTCTTCAGCCCGAAAACAGTAGGGTGCTCAGTTACCTAGATCTTTTCATCGTTTCTCAGTTGTTGTTTATTCACATAATCCTTTTAGATTTTTTATTATTCTTCACTGTTTTCTGAGGGCTTTCCCATACATTTTCTTAGAAATAACCTTATGCAAAAATGATCCCCACCTCACAGAAAAAACAGAATTTCTCAAGGGCACAGAGCAAGTAAGAGGCAATGCCAAGGTTAGAAGCCAGACGTATGTCCCTGCTTCTGGGGCTCCGTGCACCACCCCACTTTGCCTCAAGCCTGGCTTCCCCTCACCAACTCCGTAACAGTCTCTCTTGGCTTCTCTCCAAGTAACTAACCATTTTTACCTCTTCCATGAATCTATTCATGGCTTAATCACACAGGCCAATAACACCATTTCCTCCCTGCTGAAATTTAATGAAATGTCCGTATAGCCTTGGCCCGAGACAAATAAGATCAAGACTGGCCCTGGTTTAACTTCTCTTATTAACATGCCAGATTGATGCTGAGCTTCTGTAAGATGTGTCGCATGGCCTTCTGCTCCCCATGTTAGCTTTAAAGGGGACAGTTGATCCCATCTCCATGTTTCTCCCCACCAGACCCCGAACCAATCCAGAAATCATCTCTGGGGGCCAGGAGAGAGGAATGAATTTTATTTATGGATATAAGAAAGGATGTGGCTGGGAGTCAATGCCAAAATTCAGTTCTGACTGTCTGCCTACCCCACTCCAGGCTGCATAGTTAGGGCAGGAAGCATTCCTGCAGGGCAGTGGGTGGAGAGAAGGAAGAAGCTTGCCTCAAAGGCAGGTTGCTTCCAGAGAGATTGATGGCTGAGGACGCAATGCCTATCCACCCTCTATGCCCACTCCAGGAGGAGTTCTCATCATCTTCCTTCCCATTTGAGATGAGAGAATGGGCAGCAGGGAGAGAGGCAGTAGCTTCTTCCTGGGCCCTTTCTTGGGAGGGGTGGAGGGGGTGGCAAAAGAGCCAGCTTTACGGGCCAGGATGATTTGGTTCATAGGATTGGAAGGGGCCTCAGGATAGCTTTTAGGGGAGCTCTTCTCGGAGCACCTCTGACGGTTTCCCTGCTGTCCTTGTAGAAGAGCCACACAGAGGGGACTGCCTCCTCTCCGAGGTGGCCCTGCTGAGAAAGACTTGGAGTAAAGTACTACTGATAGGTACAGAGCAGCTCCCCGCTTGCTCCGAGCGATGAGATAGCCAGCTCTGCGAGGTTATGTGCAGGAGATAATGTTCCAGGGCAGAGGGTAAGCTGCTGACTTTATCAGACTTCCCTCTAAAATGAAATTTTATCCTGAGTGTATAGAAAAATGAGCAACATAGCCATTATGAAATTATTTACATGCCAATACGTTACTGGATAATTTGAAAACCAAAAACACTGGCCTAAGACTTAAGAGGATTATCATTCTAATATTGACGCGAACCACCTGTGAGATGTTGACTATGTCTGGATACGTCCCTTAACCACTTTGGATGCCAGTGTTGGTATCCATACTAGGTTATATCTGGTGGGAACTTCCAGGCTTAATGTCCCCCATGCAATGATCTCTGAGACCCTAAGAACAGGGACAAGGCTCCCGGCTGACTTGGCGTTAGACATCAACTTGCACATCTACAGAGATTTTCAGAGCGGTAGGAAGGAGTCGAATTTGACACAAACGCATGGTCTGTTTCTGGTTGTCACTGTCTTAGCAAGTAGCCAGATTGCTTCCTTGTCTCGTTTGCTAGTTGAAATATTTTATTTACAAACACTGTCTAATTAGGAAAGACAAAAAGCATCACAGAGCAAAGTGATGGTAACAGGTTGAAAAGACCACTAGGTAATATTTCACAGGCAGGTCATCTCTGTGACTAAACCTTGTTGCTGCTGAGAATGGGTTCTTTTAAGTCTCTGAAGCATTAAGAAAGACATTGATTTCCCGTAAATATAAATCAGAGAGTGTGAATATACATTTATAGGAAAATCTATATAGGAGGAAATAAGGGAAGAACAAATGGATTTCTTCAGTGGTAAAAATTAGTACGTGAAAGGCTACATTGTTACAGATGCTCAGTCTCATTTCTCCAGGGTGGCCCTGCAACAAAGAAAGGACCATCTTAGACAATGTCCCTTTTTACAAAAATGTTAAGGTAAGGGGGAAAAATGAGACAGCACTAAGCAGGATTCCAGGAATATATGCGGCAAAGGTTTCTTTCTTTTAAAGTTCAATACTGGTGTTCTGCCCTTTTATTTTTTTCTTTTAAAGGAAATATTTTGAAAACTGAGATTTGTACTGGGAACTAGTGACCAGTCATAAGTCTTTTCTACTCTGGAAACTTGGTTGCAATCCAGTTTGAATAGATTAGCTAAGTGTTATTCCAGTTACAATCCAGCTTGGTTTTCTTTTTTGGAATCGAGTAGTTTTATACAATTAATTGCCATTCACTTCAGCTAAGAAAAAATATTACACCAACTGTCAGATTTCCCAATTTTCTCTCAAGCTTGAGACCTTTTAGTTTTGACAGTAGTACATACCTTGTTTTGCTACTGAATCCACTGAGGACAGATTCTGTGTCTTTCTGAACCTACTCTGGATCGTCACCATCTAATAAATTCTCACCCTGTTTAATAAAATTAAGTGTGCAATTTAAAAATTATGGTAAGACTTGGAAAGTGGAAGTGATTTTCATAGGCTTACACAGTTAGTTCCTGATATGGACAGGACACTTCTCCTGATTTATGAAGAATTTTGTTCATCATTGCCACGGTTTTGAGATAAATGGATGCTTGACCATATTCAGACCGTAGCACTAGGTCATAAAAAAGATGCTTTCACCTGGTTTGTGCGTGCTCCCCCCCGCCCTTGCCCACCCCAAGCCTTAGTATTACTTAAAATTATGAAAAAGGCATATATATCTGGAAAAATCAGTCATAATTTATAACTCATTAAAATTAGAATGATGATGGGTTATATTAATGGCTTAAGGTATCTTTCACATTACTAATGCATTGGGAGATTCTAAGCCAATTTACTGTCTGTTGAGTAGAGGAAAATTTTCTGAAAGACTAAGTTTCAGATATATAGATGCAAATACAGCTGTAGATTGTGTGTACACACACACACACACACACACACACACACACGCACTACATTTTAAGGAATGGCACACATACTGGGCCGTTGCATTGTACCTCTCTAGGGGCCACTATTCACCTGACGGACAAGGCGAACGGGAACACCCTGGAGTTGTTCCAAGGTAGTGCTGGTATTAGAATATGTCAGAGCTGTCATCGTATAAATGTGTAACTTCATCAGGCGTGTTTTAAGATTATTTTAAAACCTTTTACTCACATATGATTTCTTACGTATCACTTTTTTTATGAGTGAAATCGTTTTGCCAGAAAACCGATTGTACTTAGAAAATAAATCTAATTTGGACGAGGCTAGTGAATTTGATGAGACTTATTTCAGAGGTTGTTACTTTAGTATAAGTAGATTTAATGTAGCTGAAACCTATTCTACTTGTTGGCAAGATAAATGGTGAAATCGGGAAGTCCTTGAATAGAACTTAAGCTATGACAGTTTTCCCCTTGGCATCTACCATAATGTCTGGAATTCCTAATAGTCATTCCTTTGAGTCACGGCATTGTCTCCACAAAGGCTCCTACAAGGCCTGTTAAAATGACGATGTGCCCCACTCAAGTGGAGCAACATGCCCCCCTTTAGCCATTATTATTAATTCAACCAATAAAACATTAAGGACCTCATATATTTTCAGACAATAAGCTTTGGTGTATGTATAACCCCACTTCTGAAGAGCATTTGAAGCAACCTAAAATAAAAAGCTTAGACAAACAAACTTGTTCTAAAAGCATAAATTATCTGAAAAGACAGATGAGGAGAAGTAGGTTTTGGCAGGGCGTTTGAGTATGTGTAGTGGTTGTGGTTGCAGAGTGTTGGTCATGGTTTACTATGACGTCATTAGCAAACAGCATGATGAGCCCTGGGATAAATTCATTAAGGTCCTTCCTCCTTCTCCCCACCCCTGGAGCTGAACGGTGATTGCCATTTTACATCTTCCACAATTGAGTAGCAAGTCACGAGAACAGGGGAGGGCTGATGGATGTGCACCCAGCGTAGCCTAGTTCTTTCTTACTTGTGCATGTATTTCTCCTGTTTAGCTTCGATTTGTCAGTAAGTTCAAGGGATACAATTTCTCTCCATTTTTCAACACACATTTGATTGAAGAGTCATCATTTACTTTCTCTTCAGAAGCCCTCCCACATCAGTGGCAGGGGAGCCTTGTGAAAGAGCAGAATGCAAGACTACGCTCAGGAGGTGGGATTACAGATCCAGAATCAACGTCAGAGAAGAACACAGATTCAAGGGGAGGGGGAGCCACTCTCTGAAAATGAAACACAGATTGTAGAATTAATTGTTTGTACAAAGATTTTAGTTCAAAAACTGAAGTTACGTTTCTGTTTTCCTGTGTTCTTCATTGATGCTGCTTCGTGTGTAACTGGAATGTAAGGTTCGTGTACGGGCTTTTCTTCAGAAGAATAAGGTGTGTGTGGAGGATATGTGTTTGAAATATGCAGCATCAGATCCTCCTTCCTTTTTTGTGGACCATCCCCTTCCACTCTCTGTCCGTGTGATTCAGGTAGGCTGTCATGTCTGACACCAGAAGTGGAGTCTGTGATCCACGTGTGTCGTCAGAGCACCAAAGTCTCTGTGATTGGGAATGAGTGATGGGAATGAGTGAATCCAGAGAATGTGCAGGAGCTGCAGGAAAAAAAAAATCATTTTCTCTTTTCTACTGGACTGAACTTGGGAGCATATGAGCCTAGAGGTGTTGGGAGTCAACACATGGAATCTGAAAATGAAGATACGGTAGGAAGCAGAGTCAAGAGATGAAGAAATTTCGGTTCTTCATTTGAGTCTCTGAATCAAATTTCAGGTCATCATTTGAGTCTCTGAATCAAACCATACCCGAGACTTGAACTCATCCCCACACGTGCCGCAAGTGTGGGCGATGCCGATGACAAACGTGTCCACCAAAAAGGTTGTGATTAGGCCAGTCAGCCACTTCAACTTAAACACCAGCAAATGCAGAGGTTTTTCAGACGTAAAGGATAGTAAATACTATCTTTTTAAAGATTTGTTAACTCTCATGAATTTGATTTTTGTTTTTATTTTTTAAAAACACTCATTGTAAAGATTTTAAATAACATTAAAAGAAAAACTATCTTTCTGAATTCGTTCAACTAAATGTAACCTGTTGTATCTTTCTAACTCTCTTAGTAATTTGGATCACTTTTTGGGGAAGACTTATTTTTTCTGTCTTTCTCATCACCATAACTAATTTTAAGATGCTTTTGAGGAAGGACAGGCATTGTGCATTTTGTAACAGAGTCCTCTCCTCCCACATCAGAATACATCAATTGAAGTTACCTGAAAGCATGTGTGAAGCCAGGTTACGGATATCTGAAATTCAGGAAGTGAGCCCTGAAATTAGGTAAAGAGATTAAATGTGAAACCAAGATTTATTGATACTTGAAATCAGCCCTAATTAATAGTTGCCCATCCACTAATAAAGGGGAATAGACATATGTAGAACACCTGAACAACAGCTAATCCCTGTATAAGATAGGCTTTGTTTCAAACCCATTCAAAACCTACATGTAGATACACACAGTCATTTGCCAAAAAGACTGCTTTAAAATGATGGTGGATTTTCTCTACTCCTTCGTTTTCATGTCTATCTGTTGCGCTAGACTGGCAGCTCCTTAACTTATATCCAAAAGACTTGATTCTCAATATTTATTGAATGAATGATTACAGTATGGAATGAATGACATTTTCTCCTCTTATTTTCATTTCTCATTTGAAGTGCTTCCTACTAATTTTGCCGACTGCTTTCTGTTTTTGCTGCCGTTTGGATGGCTCATTATAGGATTTGTAAATGTGTGTGTGTTTGTGTGTGTGTGTGTGTGTGTGTGTGTGTGTGTGTGGCGTAAGTGGGGGACTTGGGGTACTGTTAACTTTGTATCTTCTAGAACTCTTTAATATCAAAATATTTCTTCCTCTTTCCTCCGTTTCCTGTGCGATCATGGGTTTGTGTATTGTATCTACGTCTTCTTTCAGATCTCAGGTGGAGCATTGAGGGTCTTTGCTGGCAGTGTTTTGGGTGCCTTGGTTTCAGGGGGTGGTGAAGAATACACCCAGGAGGTGCCTGTGTTCTCCGCATTGTTGTGGAGCTGTTCTTGTTCTTGGCTTTGTCTGTGTGAAGAGAATAGCCAGACTGTGAAACAGTTTGCTTGTTTTGGCTCCTTACATTTTTTGGATCACTCCAAAGCCCAATCAATTGTGTAGCAATTGGCTCTAAATTTGACCAAATGTAGTCAGCCGAATACATAGGCACACTTAGGCACT
>NW_011888874.1:2741058-2745053 GCF_000151845.1 Pteropus vampyrus
TCTCTATATATCTATTCATATATATGCAGCTTTGTTCTGGTTTCTCTTTTCTAATGTAAATTTGAGGGATCTCTGCTATATCTTTATACATAATTTCTTTCTACTGTGAGCTACTGTATGAGTATCTAATAAGGGGTGGCTGCAGCTGTGAGATTGGCTGCAAAAGGCAGGATGTGAGAAAAACAAAACTCAGGGAGAGGTCTGCTTCTCCTGTCCCAAAGCCTGAAACGGATGGAAGAAATGCATCAAAAGTTCTGTACATAAGCAACAGACTAGAAACTCTTATTGTGTCTTCATGACTCTGTTGGTGTGTTTTTTAAGTGTGAGCTGCCCCTACATGGAAAACATAAACTGCGATAATTTGAGGACATAAGCTCCATCGTTCCTGTGGCCAGGCTCACTCATGTTCTCTCCTACAAGCGACAGCCCTGCCCATGCCTAATGCTGCTTCACCCCTGCTTAAGATTCTTGAAATATTCTTATACATTCCTCAGCCGAGCAGATATAATAGTCATTTATGGAGGGCTACCTTCTATTCACCTCCTGAGAAGGAGAGAGAGAGAAAAATATAAAAAGAAAAAAAAATATGAGATACGGTGACAAAATTCCAGAAACAGCCAAGACACTGGATAGAGATAGAAGCCGATCCACGTGTTCTCCCTTTGGGCTTGAAATGTTAGTTCATAAATCCGCTCATGCACTGCAATTCTGCTGGGTGTTTTTTTCACTCTTTTGAAGTATTTCCCTTTTTACACAGCTAAGAAATATGTTGTTTACCTTTTCTCCAGGCTTCTTTCTTATCCTGGGTTGTGTTCACTTCTAACAAGTATTTCTCTCTTTTTAAAGCTTTGTCTTATTTTCATTTGTGCTTTATGAGACCTGTCTGGTTTTCTCTTGCTTTCTTTAAACTGTGTGTTGTGTATGTGCATGCATGTGCAGGCACGTGTGAACAAGTGAGTATTTTCATGTGTCAGTCTGCAAAAGAAGATAAGGGGGGACACTTTAAAAATTGAGGGACCCAGTCAAGTTTGGAAAAAGTTATGTTCTCTGAGGCACATTCTTTTTACATGCTTTAAGAGACATGTCCTTAGTCACGTGGTATACCGAAAACCTGCAGTATAAACAGTGGAAAAAAATGTTCTCCTTTCCTGCTTTCGTATAGGCTAGTGTCCCTGACATCACAGTCTGTGGGACAGAGTGATGTCTCTCCTGCTTTCCATTGAAAAATCAGTTAAGAGAGAGCACGTTGTGCCTAGTGTCAGAGTCTGCAACAGAATGCAAAAGTTGAATGATTTTACATGCCGCATAGTGAAAGAATGTTGTTTGTGCAAGGTCTGATGAGCAGAACTGCTTATTAGGTGTATCTTGTTAAACCAGCACCTGATTTAAACACAGTGATTGTCTTTTGTGGTGGGGATTAAATTACAGAGCTTCTGCTATGTGAACAGGTAGACAATGGAAGTCCTGCTGAAAAGAAAGGCCCCATCCTGGTGATTCCTCCAAAGTAGAGAAGAATTTGAAAAATCTGACATTACAGCAGTCAGGCAATCAGAGAAGGGAGCTGCAGCTTTCATTCCAAGATGTATATATATATATAGCACATATGTATGTATATATGTATTTGGTTTAGTGTTCACTCCCACAGGATCGAAACCAAAAATAACACAAGCTAACTCATAATCACTTTTCTTATTCTGGAAAACCCTTATGAACTGCTTTAAAAAGTTATGATTCTTTGGGGTTTGACTTTTAAGTCTTTGGTAGAGATTGCAGTTGTAATTACTGTGCCTCTCCCTTCCAAGACCTGAAAAATCTAATGGGTACCTGAACAAGAAGATTTAATTTTGTTTGAAAACTACTATGGAAAATCTTGGTAATGTTATTATTTATTTTCTCATTTCAAATCAAATTCATTATTTGAAAACAGTAATTTTTTGGAGAGTAAGATTCAAGGCCGTGTCAAAATCTTTACAGTGGTAATTCCCATAGAATTTATGAAATCTAAAATACCAGGGTCATTTTCATTGTTTGAGATTATTTGAAAAATAACTGAAAGTTTTTTTTTTTCCATCTTAAAGAAAGAATACACACACACACTATTTAGAATGATTAAGATGTGATTTACCTAGTCTGTTACAATGTATTGATTATCTCTCTTTAGCAGTTGCCTTGATAAATGTGTAAAGTTCCATTTAGATTCTGCTGCATCATTCGATGCCTGTGAGTTGAGATGCTGTTTGAAAAGCTCTCTGTTATATACTGGAAAATCAAAGGAAGAAGAAAGGAATACCAAATATATTCACACTTAAATGTAAATGATAGCAAGAACAAAACACATTAACAAAAGCTTTATTTTGAACTAGTGCTTTCAACTCATTATCATTTTATGCTTAAAAAGCACTCCCATATTGTCTAAATTGGCCCCAAAAGCCTTTTGTGATTGTTCATGGCACATGTGCCTGGTTATGGACCCCAATTTCTACCCAACCTCCAATATAATGTAAATTTTATAAGTGTAAGATTAAGTTAAATGATGTATATCCTATAATAGTTATAAGTATGCAAAAGCATGACCTAATTTTCTTGATTTTCTTATAATGTAGTATTTTGTTTTCTAATAAATATTTGTTGTTGTTTTTTAAACTGCCAAAAGGAGGGGGTGGTTTAAGCTATGTATGACTTTCTAAATCCTGTCATTATACAAGTAATTTTTGTTTTCTTCCTCAGAAAGAAAATTTGACCCATCTGAGATGAGCTCTTCCTTCTGAAAAACTTTGCTCTTACGGTTTTAAGATCTAAATCAAGCACCACTGTGTTATTAACAATTCAAAAGTAATGAAAATAAAATATCTCAACTTTCACTGTACCTCTAGGTTTGAAGGCCATATTAAATTATTAAACCCTGCACCGCAATTTGAGTGCCAACTCAGACAATAAGCACAGCAGACATCACATCTCTACTTTTGTGTAAGGTGGTCTCCTTGGAATGCCTTTCTCTCTGTCCTGCCATCGGATAACCAGCAGTTTTGCAGCTCTCTGTACAGTAATTCTCTGTAAAAAAATACTTTCACCATGACTCAGAACACAAACAGGATTGATAGAGAGTTTTACGATATAGCAATTTCCTTTCCTTCTATGTCTGATATACACTATTTTCTATTCCTATTTCTATTCTGTTATTAACTTTATTCTAAATCAATTGATTTATCCTAGATTAATCCACTGAATTGATTTCCTGACCTACTTGGTTGTGATCCACAGTTTGAAAAGCACAATTTCATTGTGACTTTAGGCACATTTATATCTTTCATTATGGTTTCAAGGCAATCTGCTTTAAAAGATTAATCTGTTTAAAGGTTTTTAAAAGTTATCAGAGATTCATATTATTATAGACATGTTCTAAATACTTGTTCCACTGGAGATAATTAACATGTAAATTAAATGTTGTTTCAAAATCTTATTACTTAATTTCTTCCTATGCTTCTCTAATATATTTTGCTAGAGAAATTAGCAAGTGAAAAGTTATCTAATATGGTTTTACTTAGTCTTCTAGTGTTTCATAAGAGGTTCTAAAGAGTGAAGTGCCAAAATGGCCATGTATCCTGATAGCTGACCAGTAGCCATGACATATAGCGTATTTGAATTCATGGAACAAGAAACCAGTTTCCAAGAAAACTGCAAAAGGATGTTTTTGAGATAACTGCATGGAAAACTCAAAGTTAAAGTCTTAGGAACCGATTATAATTCTTGACTCCAAAGCCAAAAGAGAAAACATATTGAACTAAATCATTTCTATGATCTGGAAAGTTAACACCACAAATCAACTTAGAAAACGTTTAACTCCACACCCCAGCCATCTTGCCGCACTTCGGCCACAACGGGGCAGTGACTCGCTGGGCAGCTTTCACTGGAAAGTGTGTGTGTCATCAGGATGCAGATCCTTCTCTTTGTTAAGTCAGAGAACCTGTCAGCCTCTTCTGACTTCCACGATCTTA
>NW_011888874.1:2745103-2747181 GCF_000151845.1 Pteropus vampyrus
GATCCACGTGTTCTCCCTTTGGGCTTGAAATGTTAGTTCATAAATCCGCTCATGCACTGCAATTCTGCTGGGTGTTTTTTTCACTCTTTTGAAGTATTTCCCTTTTTACACAGCTAAGAAATATGTTGTTTACCTTTTCTCCAGGCTTCTTTCTTATCCTGGGTTGTGTTCACTTCTAACAAGTATTTCTCTCTTTTTAAAGCTTTGTCTTATTTTCATTTGTGCTTTATGAGACCTGTCTGGTTTTCTCTTGCTTTCTTTAAACTGTGTGTTGTGTATGTGCCTGCATGTGCAGGCACGTGTGAACAAGTGAGTATTTTCATGTGTCAGTCTGCAAAAGAAGATAAGGGGGGACACTTTAAAAATTGAGGGACCCAGTCAAGTTTGGAAAAAGTTATGTTCTCTGAGGCACATTCTTTTTACATGCTTTAAGAGACATGTCCTTAGTCACGTGGTATACCGAAAACCTGCAGTATAAACAGTGGAAAAAAATGTTCTCCTTTCCTGCTTTCGTATAGGCTAGTGTCCCTGACATCACAGTCTGTGGGACAGAGTGATGTCTCTCCTGCTTTCCATTGAAAAATCAGTTAAGAGAGAGCACGTTGTGCCTAGTGTCAGAGTCTGCAACAGAATGCAAAAGTTGAATGATTTTACATGCCGCATAGTGAAAGAATGTTGTTTGTGCAAGGTCTGATGAGCAGAACTGCTTATTAGGTGTATCTTGTTAAACCAGCACCTGATTTAAACACAGTGATTGTCTTTTGTGGTGGGGATTAAATTACAGAGCTTCTGCTATGTGAACAGGTAGACAATGGAAGTCCTGCTGAAAAGAAAGGCCCCATCCTGGTGATTCCTCCAAAGTAGAGAAGAATTTGAAAAATCTGACATTACAGCAGTCAGGCAATCAGAGAAGGGAGCTGCAGCTTTCATTCCAAGATGTATATATATATATAGCACATATGTATGTATATATGTATTTGGTTTAGTGTTCACTCCCACAGGATCGAAACCAAAAATAACACAAGCTAACTCATAATCACTTTTCTTATTCTGGAAAACCCTTATGAACTGCTTTAAAAAGTTATGATTCTTTGGGGTTTGACTTTTAAGTCTTCGGTAGAGATTGCAGTTGTAATTACTGTGCCTCTCCCTTCCAAGACCTGAAAAATCTAATGGGTACCTGAACAAGAAGATTTAATTTTGTTTGAAAACTACTATGGAAAATCTTGGTAATGTTATTATTTATTTTCTCATTTCAAATCAAATTCATTATTTGAAAACAGTAATTTTTTGGAGAGTAAGATTCAAGGCCGTGTCAAAATCTTTACAATGGTAATTCCCATAGAATTTATGAAATCTAAAATACCAGGGTCATTTTCATTGTTTGAGATTATTTGAAAAATAACTGAAAGTTTTTTTTTTTCCATCTTAAAGAAAGAATACACACACACACTATTTAGAATGATTAAGATGTGATTTACCTAGTCTGTTACAATGTATTGATTATCTCTCTTTAGCAGTTGCCTTGATAAATGTGTAAAGTTCCATTTAGATTCTGCTGCATCATTCGATGCCTGTGAGTTGAGATGCTGTTTGAAAAGCTCTCGGTTATATACTGGAAAATCAAAGGAAGAAGAAAGGAATACCAAATATATTCACACTTAAATGTAAATGATAGCAAGAACAAAACACATTAACAAAAGCTTTATTTTGAACTAGTGCTTTCAACTCATTATCATTTTATGCTTAAAAAGCACTCCCATATTGTCTAAATTGGCCCCAAAAGCCTTTTGTGATTGTTCATGGCACATGTGCCTGGTTATGGACCCCAATTTCTACCCAACCTCCAATATAATGTAAATTTTATAAGTGTAAGATTAAGTTAAATGATGTATATCCTATAATAGTTATAAGTATGCAAAAGCATGACCTAATTTTCTTGATTTTCTTATAATGTAGTATTTTGTTTTCTAATAAATATTTGTTGTTGTTTTTTAAACTGCCAAAAGGAGGGGGTGGTTTAAGCTATGTATGACTTTCTAAATCCTGTCATTATACAAGTAATTTTTGTTTTCTTC